>NC_089837.1:386809905-387112092 GCF_035609145.1 Eleutherodactylus coqui | reverse complement strand
AAAAAGAACCCCTGATCTCAGAGTGCCCCAATAAAACCAACAGCACCAAGGAACAGTAAGAGGTAATCAAACAAAGGCTGTACGCATAAAGGTGATGTGGACTCAGTAAGAAGATGTATAGAAAGATCCTGGTTTATTGAGTACAAAACAGAGAACGGAGCAACGTGTTTTGGAACTAGATAAGTTCCTTTTTCAAGCACACAACTCTCTAAGGCCTCATGTCCACGGGCAAAATCAGGCCCGCCGCGGATTCTTTATGCAGAATCCCACAACGGGTCCCTCCTTTCCCGCGGACATGAGGCCTAAAAAGAAGATTTACTTACCAGTCCGGACGCTGCGGATCTTCCCTCCGCCGCGGCCGGATCTTCTTTCTTTGGCCCAGCGGATGTGCTCTGCACGCCGACAGCGTGCCGCGTGCATGCACCGTGCACTCTTTTTTTTTTTTGAACTTCTGTTCTCCTGCACTCCTGCGCTCCTGCGCCGGAGAGCAGGAATTCAGCTGCGGGTGTGCCGCGGACCCGGACGGCTTCCATAGACTTCAATAGAAGCCTGCAGGAGCCGTCCCTGCGGGAGACCCGCATTAAAATGGAGCATGCTGCGGGTGTTTTCCCGCACACGCAATCCGCGCCTCAAGGGAAAATAACATCCGCAGGAATTTAATTACCTGTGGGTGTCCAATGCATCCCTATGGGGCGCGGATCACACAAGCGGGACACCCGCTGCGGATCTGTCCCCGTGGACATGAGGCCTTAGTGTACAGATGTGGTTCCTATACTGGCCAGCAGCTATCTATCTCAGAGTAAATACGTTCCCAATATGTAAAGCATACTCTTGAAGATTAACCCCTTCCCTCCCCATGACGTAAGGGTACATCATGGGAGCGAGGTACTTCCCGCAAAATGACGTACCCTTATGTCATAGGGATAGCGCGAGATCATGACAGATCTGTCAGTGATAGCCGGCCCCCCGCTGCAACAGCGGGGGTGCATCGGAGATGTGGCCCCACTGTTAACCCCCTAACTGCCGTGATCTATGTAGATCGCGGCATGGGAAGGGTTCACAGAGGGAGCGCGCTCCTGTATTGCCAGAGCCTGTGATCGCTGTCCTGCCATGCCTTTTCACAGCGATTATCAGTGCTGTGCTTTAAGTCTCCCAGAGGGACACAAATAGTGTAAAAAAAAGATAATAAAAATGTTCAAAAAAGAACAATGTAAAAAAATTTTTTTTAAAAAAACCTTCTTAGGTGCTTTTTCTCATATTAATATAAAAAAAAGGTTAAAAGAAATTAAAATCTCACACATTTGGTATTGACACATCCGTAACGACGCGTACAATAAGTTAATTATGCACGGCAAAAAGCGTAAAAAAAAACCCGCTAAAAAACAAAAATGCAATAAAAGTGATCAAAAAAGCTGTATGTTCCCCAAAATGATACCAATAAAAAATTCAGCTCGCCTCGCAAAAACTAAGTCCTCACAGAGCTCCGTACATAGAATGCAGTGATTTAGAAAAAAAAAAGGATTTCCAAAAAATGTTTTTTTATCACAGAAAACTGGAAAAACCTAAAAAAATTATAAGAATTTTGGTACCGTTGTAACCGTACCGGCCCGCAGAAAACATTTAGTGTGTCATTTATGCTGCATGAATAACGCTGTAAAAAAAACAACCAAAAAATCTATGGCAGAATTGATGCATTTTCTCTCCTTGTTATCATAAAAAAAATAATAAAAGTTTTACAATATAGTCAAAGTACCCAAAAATGGCACCATCAAAAACTACAGTTCGCCACGCAAAAAAAAACCAAGCCCTTATACATCCGCATCAACAGAAAAGTAAAAAAGTTATGGCTTTTGAAAAATGTAGATGAAAATCCTCCAAAAATCGTTGCGTCCTTAAGCCCAAAATAGGACATGTCCTTAAGGGCTTAGTCACAAGGGCACATCTGGGCGTCGATGCGCCCGTCTTCCTGCACGATAAGACGGCCGCACTGCAGGTGCGGAGAAAGAGCACATGACCAGCTCCATTGCCGGTCATCTGTTCTTTCCTCCGGCGCTGCGGAGAGACGTCTGTTCCTGCAGTGCGGCCGTCTTCTTCAACCAGGAAGACAGGCGGATTGGTGCCTGGATGCGCCCGTGTGACTGAGCCCTAAGGGGTTAACACAGGAGCGCAAACAAGTGCACGACCTCAACATGCAGGCAGCCAAAACTGCCAAATGAGGGAGCCAACACACACCTGTGTAGGACACCGAGTGATTCTGACATTCTTTTTTTTTGCCACATATTGTACTTCATGTACGCGGTAAAAATAGATAGAATTTGTGCATAAAAATTTTGAAAAACTTGTTATTTTTTCACATTTTTATCTGTAACATCTCAAATACGTACAAACACACTGTACAAATTTTTGATAAGACATATATTTCCATTTGTTTACTTTATTGTGGACACACAATTGAAAAACTTTTTTTAACTATTTAGCAGACGTACAAGTTCAACATTACTTATCAACATTTTGAGGAACATTTTGTTTTCTATACCAAATCAAGATTGTAAAGGCTCATAGGTATCAGAATGATAGATACCCCCACAAATGACCCCATTTTAAAATTACACCCCTTAATATATTCACTGAGGGGTGCCATGGGTTTTTTGAACCCACAGTTTTTTTTCAGGAGTTAATGCAATTTAGGGCTCAGCTGGACGAGCAGTTTTTTCAGGCATGAATGGGTGCGTGCAAAAAACTGTAGAACGCATGTATAAAAAACACGTGACTGAAGCTTTAGACACGTTTTTAATTCACACTTGTTGTGCAGTCAAACGATAGTAAAATTCACATATAAATAGTGCGGCCCCACTGAAAGCAATGGGACAGGATCGCTATGCCCTGTTGGGAATGTGACAGCTGCAGCAGGGGATTCCTTGGATGTAAAACCCCTGGATGCTCCACCTTGTTGCCTATGGGGCGGGCAGCAGCGCTGGTCCCATTAAAAGCAATGGGAGAAGATTGCGCTCCTCTGCCAGTGCTGTGACAGCTGTGGCCGGGACTTCCTTCATCCCCGCAGAGAGTCCCATCATCAGAATGTCTGTGATTTGTCAAAGCACTCAGCCAACTAAAGGCAGCGCTTCCAGGAGGCGGGGATTTTTCAATCCCCTGCCAGAAGAAAATGAAAAAGAGTGCTGCAGAACATGCGCCGGAACTGACAGAGCTTATAGGTGATGTATTATTTATTTATTTATTTTTATTGGGTCTAATATAGCTGTTTTTTTAACGCACCTATATATGTGTAAAAAAACACTCGTCTAACTGAGCCCTAACAGGAGAAGAAAAAAAATTTCATATATTTGCAAATATGTCATTTTAAAGACATATTTTTTTTCTATAGTGCAGATGAAAATGAGGATTTACACCCCAAAATGGATACCCCCATTTGTCCTGTGTTCAGTAACATACCCATTGTGGCCCTAATTTTATGTCTGTAAGCACAACGGGGTCTAAACCGAATGGAGCAGAGGGTGGCTTGCAGAACAGAAATTTAGCTTGAAGGTGTTTTAGGCCCCATAGCACACTTGTAGAGGCCTTGAGAAAAATGATAGAAAACCCCAGAAATGACCCCATTTTGAAAACTAGACCCCTTAACGAATTCATCTAGGGGTGTACTGTGTATTTTTACCCCACAGTTTTTGAATGAATTTAAAGGGGTTGTCTCGCGAAACCAAGTGGGGGTATACACTTCCGTATGGCCATATTAATGCACTTTGTAATGTACATCGTGCATTAAATATGAGCCATACAGAAGTTATTCCACTTACCTGCTCCGTTGCTAGCGTCCCCGTCTCCATGGTTCCGTCTAAATTCGCTGGCAGCTTGCTTTTTTAGACGCGCTTGCGCAGTCCGGTCTTCTCCTTTCAGCACGAGCCGCTTCAGTGTGCTCCCCGCTACAGCTCTTCTGCGCATGCGCAGACGAGCTGTCACTGCTCGGGAGCGCGCTGGAGCGGCCATTCTGTACCATCCTCTGTTAGAGGAAGGTGCAGAAACTGGAGCTGCCGTCCCGAGAAGCCGCCCAGGTGTCCAGCTGTCCCGAGAAGCCGCCCAGGTAAGTGATGGGTCGGGGGTGATGTTCACTGACAGGTGAAGGCCCCGGAGCCCAGCGCTGGGCTACGGAACCTAGCGCTGGGCTCCGGGGCCTTCACCTGGGCTCCGGAACCTAGTGCTGGGCTCCGGGGCCTTCACCTAGGCTCCGGAACCTAGCGCTAGGCTCCGGAACCTAGCGCTGGGCTCCGGGGCCTTCACCTGGGCTCTGGAACCTAGCGCTAGGCTCCGGAACCTAGCGCTGGGCTCCGGGGCCTTCACCTAGGCTCCGGAACCTAGTGCTGGGCTCCGGGGCCTTCACCTGGGCTGAGGGTCTAGCGCTGGGGAGCCGGGAGCGTAGCGCTGGGGAGCCGGGAGCGTAGCGCTGGGGAGCCGGGGGCTAGCGCCGGTTACCTGCTGCCTGGCGGTGAGTGACTGGTCGGCGGCTGCGGTGGGTCCGGTCGGCGGCTGCGGGGCGTCTGGTTGCCATGGAGACACAGCTGGTAGTGTCTCGGGAGCGCGCACGTCGGGCTGCAGCAAGCGACGGGAAAAGAGCTGGCGGCCATCTTGGGGAAACTTTTATAAGTTGCTGATACGCTGGAACGGTAAGTACAAACCAGCTAGAAAAGTCATTTACAGGGGGGCTTAGTAATGTATGCTTAATGGGGGGGACTGGGCAAAAAAAAAAATTCACTGCTTCCTCGAGACATCTCCTTTAAGCAAAGCAGAAGGAAAAAAATATGATTTTCATTTTTTTGGGAATTGTGTCATTTAAAAACAGGTTTTTTTTGTATAGCACACATATGAATTAAGACTTTAAACCCAAAATGGATCCCCCAGTTTGTCCCATGTTCAGAGACCTACCCATTGTGGCCCTAAACATTTTTCTGTATGCACAACGGTGCTCAAACCAAAAGGAGCATTACACTTCAACTAGTTTTTAACTTTTATGTGATAGCCGTTATCCATTGGCTAATGGCAATCACATGACCGTACTCCAGGCTCTCGGCTACCTTTAGTAGCCAGGAGCAAGGAGATTTCAAATTTCCCTGGCCTCCCTAGCTTCTGCGCTAATGTCCGTCATTTTTCCATTGGGGCATGCGCCAAGGTTGGGAGAAAGTCCGCAGATACAGATCCCATCAGGGGACATCACCAAAGGCCTTAGGTAAGTAATTTCAACTCCCCTAACTGTCCAGATCCTTGACGGGAGGAGAAATTTTAACTGTTTTTACTTTTACGTGATCACCGTTATCCATTGGATAGCGGCGATCATGTGACCAGGGACCACATACCGCGGACGCCATGAAATCTCCAGGCTACGTTTGGTAGTTAGGGGCAGGTAGATTTTAAATCACCCTTGCAATCTGCGGCTTTTGGGTATGCGGCTGCCATCTTGGTGATGGGCGCATGTGCAGAAGCGGGGTTAAGGTCCGCAGATAAATCCGGGGGCCTTAGGTACATAATTTCATCTCCCCTTACGGATACCATCCATGAGGGGAGATGAAACTTAAACTTTTTAAACATTTTTTTACACTTGTATTTACTTGAAATGATCTCTGTTATCCACTGGATAACAGCGATCATGTGACAGAGAACTGCATACAGCGGTCCCCGGTGATATCTCTCTGCTCCTGGCTACACATGCTTTTAATTTCACATTGTTCAAGCACTTCTGTCCACAAGAGCGCTTCTGTGCATGCGCAGAGAACGACGTCAGTTCCTGGAAGGACTAGATTGCCGCGGGACATCACAGAGGATGGGGGTGAGTTTTTTCAACTCTCCCCATGGATCCGCTCCATGCGGGGAGGTAAAACTTTAACTTTATTTAACTTTTTTGAACCTTACTGTGATCGCTGTTATCCATTGGAAGAAGAGCAAGAAACACAAGGAGATCGCACAAACCATATGCCGTCCTTGATCAGATGATCAGATTTGAACCTAGGAGCACTGAGCTGCAAGGCAAGCAGGAGGAGATGGAATGGTAGTTAGTGTTGTTGCCTTGCAGAACCTGAGTCCTAGGTTCAAATTTGACTGAGATCTATATCTGTTATTTGTATGCTCTCTTTGCATTTTTTCTTCTCATAGTTTTTTTTCCTCAGGATAAAGAAAAAGACGTGTGGTGACTCATAGGTTAGCACTGCTACCTTGCAGTGCTGGAGTCTTCTGTTCAGATTTCATTGAGGACAACATCTTCTGGAGTTTGTATGTTCTCTTTGTGTTTCATATTCTTTTCTACTGGAAAGAGAGAAGGAAAAAGAAGAGTGATGATTCAGAGGTTAGCACTGCTGCCTTGCAGCACCACAGTCCTATGTTTAAATCAAAGTGAAGACAACATCTGTATGGAGTTTACATGATCTCTTTGTGTTTCTTCTACTTGTTCTCCTCCTTAGGAGAAGGGAAAAGAAGTGTGGTGTCTCAGAAATTAGCACTGCTGTCCTCCAGTGCTGGAGTTCTATGTTCAAATCAGACCAAGGAGAATATCTATATGGAGTTTATATCCTCTTTGTGCTTTTTTTTCTTCTCCTTTTGGAAAATGACAAAAGAGTGTCCTGGCTCAGAGGTTAGCACTGTTGTCTTGCAGTGCTGGAGTCCTTGGTTTAACATCTGTATAGAGAACAACATCTATTTGGAGTTTTTCAAAGCTGATACAGAAGTTGTCCTTGGTCAGATTTGAACAGCAACAACTACCATCACCATTGTATCAGGGCTCTTAGTCAGTGTTCAATACTAGTTTTAGGGTATTTATGAATTTCTAGTTTAGCAGAAACAAACCTCCTAAGGTTTGGGCTCTTGCCAAGCTGAACTTTTAGTTAAGTGTGAGCCGACTTTAGGTTTCTACAAGTTCAAGTTAGCTGATCTGTAGTACTTATGATTACATACTACTAAAAATGGAATATTTGGATACTGGCTATTGGTCTTTCTACTGTCGTTGCTGGTCTCTCTCTTACTGACAGCTCAGCCCTTGTGGTTGGCAACTGCAGCTGATATTTCCTTGGATGATTGGCAGACTTTTCCCTAGCATTGTAACAGCTGGTTAACACCACTCTGGGAATCCTAGTTGCACTCTCTCTCTCTCTGTGGCACAGCAAAACCAAAATCTCTGGTAGCATTGGGGCAGCTCACTCCTCATAAGGTTATCTGCTCTCTGCGAAAATTGCTCAGTCACATCCAGAACCTGCTTTTTATAGCTAGCCAGTTAGCTCAATCCCTGTTCATCAACAGCAGCAAAGCTAGAGTAAAAGGAAAAAAAAGAGTCACATGACTGTCACAGTAGGTGGTAGATAATGCAAAGTTCAGGATACAAGGCAAACACTGGACATGCGAACACATAGATTTGTATTACAACTAATAATGGCAGGGAAATTTGCTTATGCAAGGTTAATGAAACAGTTGCTTATGCAAGCTGTACTATGCAGTACTACAGGCCTGACTATTGCTATCTAATAATCATAACACTTAGCATATATGTTAAGCAATTTACAGTTGAGGTACACATTTACAATGTGTATCCTGTGCAATGGGAAAGTAATGTTTCTGTAGACAGCGCTTACTGCATCCAGTCTGTATTTAACAAAAGAATCATCTGAGAAGCTTGTACACAAAAGGGGAACAGTTTTTCTTAACACAAAGTTTCAGCAAGGATCTGTCTAAACCTCATGGTATGTCTAAGTCTCTACCTAGCAGGCCTGCTTACTTCTGTTTCTAATGATCTATGTTTGTACCTTGTGTGAGCTCCATCCTCAGTTACAACATCGACTTGCATACTGTGATGGGTGTGAATAGACTACCAAAATTTAACAGCGGTCTCCAATCCGTTGTCCACATGGTGCAATTCAGAACTCTACTGAGGGCCATCTAGCTGGTGTGGAAACTCTGTCTCATGGGTAGCAGTAGGTGGTTATCTGCGGCATTCCATGAAGTTGTAGTATCTCCTCTCAGACAAGCATGAGCAACCTTTTTATCCTGATGCTTTTCTTTGCACAGTTCACAAAAGCTGAATAAGTGCACACTGCTTCCTTCAGCACCTTCAGGTAGCTACACCAAGTCCTCTGCTGCTCTCTCTACTGCATGCCTCACACACATCTTTGCTAACTCTCAACTTCCTCTTCCCCAGTCCCAGAGTGCCATGTGACCCCTGCTGCCAATAGAAAAATTAGCAATAAAGGCCCCTGCAGAGCCTGCATCTCTCAATAATAGCCAGCAGATGGCACCACAGGAATACATATATAAACCATACATGTTAGATTATTCCATTTGGCTTCATTAAGAGCATTCCTGCGGAATCAATCAATCACAAATAAGCATAAACAGCTCATAACAACTTATTAACCCTCTATATTGCCTCTCAGAAAGTTCTAGCAAGAATTGATATGAAGTCCAGTAATAATATACATATATATATATGAATGGGTATGTAACCCCTTACAACAATGACCACAGCCAAAGTGAGAAATTAAATTGCATTCACAACTTGCTCCATGATAATAATGGATGTGACACCTTTGTGCAGCAAATTTCCTTTCATCCAGTACTGCTGTAACTTGGTAGGTGCTAGCATATTAGATATTGTGGAATATTCTAGAAATTATATGTTATTTAGTAAGTTTTTCAGTCTTAGGAACTTTATAATTACATTTTAGTCTTGTGCTAAAAATTATTATCCAATGCAGAATTTATAGCATTTTACTACAATCTGCTTCTTTTATGTCAAAATCGATGCTGCTGTAAAAGACTGTTTGCACAGCCATGTGTATCGTGGCATATGGAGAGTGGCATTTGGAGTCCCTATATTTTCATACTAAGGAGCTGTAGGCTTTCTATCTGCCGCTGTGTTGTACTTCTGAAGCAATTCTTCCATAATAAGACATCTGATGGGTCTTGGCACAGTTTTTTTTTTCTATATCAGATTTGTGCATCCGTGACAAAAACCCTCTGCAATTTAAGACATATGGAGGTATGATATGAACACATAGATTTCTATGGGCAATATATTACCTCTCTGTACAAGTTGGAACTTGTACAGATTCATAATATGGCCATATTCGTAAAGCCTAAAATTAGTTTCAGTGTGGAATAAGAAACAACAGTTTTAATTCCTCTCGTTTTTTATATTTTTGTCCCAGCTATACTGTATTTCTGAGTAAATTGCTAAAATTTCTGATGATTTACCCTAGAATGTTTGATCTTATTCTGAATGCACTTGTCTTAATCAGTAAAGCGCTTAATAATTAATTAAATAAAAGTTGTATTATAGAGGTGAGGTAACATATAGTCAATAGATCAAAGTCCTATCAATATAGTTTCCTAAGCTTATAGTTAAAAATGCATGAAAAAAGCCACAACCAGAGTGAGAAAAAGAGAAGGCACTGACCCCCAATAACACCAGAACTTTAAATAAACACTTTCGATGTAGATCTCCATATTTTACTATGTGCTTTAAACCTACATCTGTTTTTAGTTGAAGTCTACATACAGCCCGATGTAATGAATGCCCATTTATAAAGCATGTTAATGGGCACTGGTTTACAAATGTTATACATGTGACGGGAATCACTGGTATGGGGGCAAATTATCGCTACTACTGGAGACAGAGGTACATCTTCCCATTCACTTGGAGAGATGTACAGCCAGCAAGAATAAAAACGATTAGCAGTGAAAAGAGTTCGCTCATTTGTTGGCTGATCATTGTCTCTTTTACACGGCCAAATAATTGGGTGAATGTCTGTGGTGCCCGATTGTCAGTCCATGTAAAATGACCTTTAAGAGTATTTCCAATTATAATAAATATTTATCTTTTCTTTTACTAAATTCAGATTGTTTTTGCAAATGAAGTAACCTGACAGCAAAATCATTGCTAAGGAGCCAAAGAACATTTCCAACAACCGTCAATCAGTATGATAAATTTGGCGCATGTTTTTAGGCAAGCTGGACACTTTTCTTTCCTATTCTACATGCAAATTTCACTAATTTGTTGCTCAAAATAATATGCCATTGTTCAATAAATTTTGGCAAATTTCATCACTCCTAGGGTCAGTTATGATTCAATGTAAATTTAATATGACTAAAACAGGGGAAGTTATTAACATGCTGGTTCAACCTTGTTGGTGTCTGGTGTCCAGTACCTAAATTACATAACATTTTCTGAAATTAGAAATGTATGTTTGTAATTTGAACAGATGGACGGTCACCACAAAGATAAATATTAGGGGGTGCAAGCACCTTATGGCAGGACGCTAATGAATGAATGAAAATAAAAGCAAAAAGTTGATAAAGAAGAACTTAAGACACATCCAAATAGAAAAAAAACATGTAGAAGCTTTTATTGAAGGTATATAGACACACATACAAAAAGGAGAATATCAAAAGTTAAACAGACTTAACAGCGGCAAAAAGACACTCCCAACCCCCACATAATAAAATCAATACGATTCTAATAGAGATGAGCGAACGTACTCGTCCGAGCTTGATGCTCGTTCGAGTATTAGGGTGTTCGAGATGCTCGTTACTCGAGGCGAGCACCACGCGATGTTCGAGTTACTTTCACTTTCATCTCTGAGAAATTTGCGCGCTTTTCTGGCCAATAGAAAGACAGGGAAGGCATTACAACTTCCTCCTGTGATGTTCCAGCCCTATACCACCCCCCTGCAGAGAGTGACTGGGGAGATCAGGTGTCACCCGAGTATTTAAGTCTGCCCCGCCCGCGGCTCGCCACAGATGCATTCTGATAGAGATCAGGGACAGTGCTGCTGATGCTGCTGCTGCTATAGGGAAAGCGTTAGGAGTTATTTTAGGCTTGAAGAACCCCAACGGTCCTTCTTAGGGCCACATCTGACCATGTGCAGTACTGTTGAGGCTGCTTTTAGCAGTGTTTTTTTGTATATCGGCCGTGCAGAGCATTGCGTCCTTAGTCTGCAGTCATTGTACATAGTATAGGGCCAGTACTGGTGAGGCAGGGAAAGAGATATACTGTCTATATAGCCAGTGGGCTTCTTCAAACAAATTTGGGAAAAATACTATCTTTGGGCTGCCTGTGACCGTCTTGAGTGTACTGCGTCTCTGCTGGGGGTAGTAGTCCTAATTAATACGCAGCTAAGTGTTACAGCAGGCTTGCGCAAAATTCTTTCCTGGCTCTGCGTTGCCCGTTACATCACCGCCGTCATCCCGTCCAGAGGGAAACAGTCTGCAGTAATTTTACATAGTATAGGGCCAGTAGTGGTGAGGCAGGGAGAGTGGGAAAGGTGAAAGAGATATACTGTCTATATAGCCAGTGGGCTTTTTCAAACAAATTTGGGAAAAATACTATCTTTGGGCTGCCTGTGACCGTCTTGAGTGTACTGCGTCTCTGCTGGGGGTAGTAGTCCTAATTAATACGCAGCTAAGTGTTACAGCAGGCTTGCGCAAAATTCTTTCCTGGCTCTGCGTTGCCCGTTACATCACCGCCGTCATCCCGTCCAGAGGGAAACAGTCTGCAGTAATTTTACATAGTATAGGGCCAGTAGTGGTGAGGCAGGGACAGTCGGAAAGGTGAAAGAGATATACTGTCTATATAGCCAGTGGGCTTTTTCAAACAAATTTGGGAAAAATACTATCTTTGGGCTGCCTGTGACCATCTTGAGTGTACTGCGTCTCTGCTGGGGGTAGTAGTCCTAGTTAATACGCAGCTAAGTGTTACAGCAGGCTTGCGCAAAATTCTTTCCTGGCTCTGCGTTGCCCGTTACATCACCGCCGTCATCCCGTCCAGAGGGAAACAGTATACATATATACGCTGCCTACAGTATCTGTCTGCTGTCTCAGCTCAGCCTTTAAAAAAATAGAAGCAAAATACTTAAGGCCTACTAGTGGCCTTTGGACACTTGACTGCTTCTGCGCTGTGAGTTCCACTAGCTCCGTCATACGCACCTACGTCTCACTACAGGCTTGCGCAAAGTTCTTTGCTGGCTCTGCTGTGCTTTCCGTAAGCGAAGTCAGCCTCCAACCACAGGCCAATAAGCAGCACATTTAATTACAGTGTTCTGTTTATGCATTACGGGTAATACACCATGCTGAGGACGCGGAGGCCCAAGTCAGGGTGTGGGCACAGGCCGAGCTCCTGATCCAGGTGTATCGCAGCCGACTGCTGCAGGATTAGGAGAGAGGCACGTTTCTGGCGTCCCCAGATTAATCTCACAATTAATGGGTCCACGAGGTAGACCTTTATTAGAAAATGAGCAGTGTGAGCAGGTCCTGTCATGGATGGCAGAAAGTGCATCCAGCAATCTATCGACCACCCAGAGTTCTACGCCGACTACTGTTGCAACTCTGAATCCTCTGGCTGCTGCTCCTCCTTCCTCCCAGCCTCCTCACTCCATTACAATGACACATTCTGAGGAGCAGGCAGACTCCCAGGAACTGTTCTCGGGCCCCTGCCCAGAATGGGCAGCAATGGTTCTTCTCCCACCGGAGGAGTTTGTCGTGACCGATGCCCAACCTTTGGAAAGTTCCCGGGGTCCGGGGGATGAGGCTGGGGACTTCCGGCAACTGTCTCAAGAGCTTTCAGTGGGTGAGGAGGAGGACGACAATGAGACACAGTTGTCTATCACTCAGGTAGTAGTAATTGCAGTAAGTCCGAGGGAGTAGCGCACAGAGGATTCGGAGCAAGAGCAGCAGGACGATGAGGTGACTGACCCCACCTGGTTTGCTAAGCCTACTGAGGACAGGTCTTCAGAGGGGGAGGCAAGTGCAGACGACCGACGAACTGTGGTGTGCAAGGTTTGTCGCGCCAAGATCAGCCGTGGAGCCACCACCACCAGCCTCACCACCACCAGCATGCGCAGGCATATGATGGCCAAGCACCCCACAAGGTGGGACAAAGGCCGTTCACCGCCTCCGGTTTGCACCACTGCCTCTCCCCCTGTGCCCCAACCTGCCACTGAGATCCAACCCCCCTCTCAGGACACAGGCACGACCGTCTCCCGGCCTGCACCCACACCCTCACCTCCGCTGTCCTCGGCCCCATCCAGCAATGTCTCTCAGCGCACCGTCCAGCCGTCGCTAGCGCAAGTGTTTGAGCGCAAGCGCAAGTACGCAGCCACACACCCGCACTCTCAAGCGTTAAACGTGCACATAGCCAAATTTATCAGCCTGGAGATGCTGCCGTATAGGCTTGTGAAAACGGAGGCTTTCAAAAACATGATGGCGGCGGCGGCCCCGCGCTACTCGGTTCCCAGTCGCCACTACTTTTCCCGATGTGCCGTCCCAGCCCTGCACGACCACGTCTCCTGCAATATTGTACGCGCCCTTACCAACGCGGTTACAGCCAAGGTCCACTTAACAACGGACACGTGGACAAGCACAGGCGGGCAGGGCCACTATATCTCCCTGACGGCACATTGGGTGAATTTAGTGGAGGTTGGGACCGAGTCAGAGCCTGGGACCGCTCACGTCCTACCCACCCCCAGAATTGTGGGCCCCAGCTCGGTGCTGGTATCTGCGGCGGTGTATGCTTCCTCCACTAATCCACCCTCCTCCTCCTCCGCAACCTCTGTCTCGCAATCAAGATGTGTCAGCAGCAGCACGTCACCAGCAATCAGTGTTGCGCGGCGTGGCAGCACAGCGGTGGCCAAGCGTCAGCAGGCCGTGCTGAAACTACTCAGCTTAGGAGAGAAGAGGCACACGGCCCACGAACTGCTGCAGGGTCTGACAGAGCAGACCGACCGCTGGCTTTCGCCGCTGAGCCTCGTGTGTGACAACGGCCGTAACCTGGTGGCGGCGCTGCAGCTCGGCAGCCTCACGCACGTGCCATGCATGGCCCATGTCTTTAATTTGGTGGTTCAGCGGTTTCTGAAAAGCTACCCACGCTTGTCAGACCTGCTCGTAAAGGGGCGCCGGCTCTGCGCACATTTCCGCAAGTCCAAGATGGACGCTGCCACCCTGCGCACACTGCAACATCGGTTTAATCTGCCAGTGCACCGACTGCTGTGCGATGTGCCCACACGGTGGAACTCTACGCTCTACATGTTGGCCAGGCTCTATGAGCAGCGTAGAGCTATAGTGGAATACCAACTCCAACATGGGCGGCGTAGTGGGAGTCAGCCTCCTCAATACTTTACAGACGAGTGGGCCTGGTTGGCAGCCATCTGCCAGGTCCTTGGAAACTTTGAGCAGTCTACCCAGATGGTGAGCGGCGATGCTGCAATCATTAGCGTCACCATTCCTCTGCTATGCCTCTTGAGAAGTTCCCTGCAAAGCATAAAGGCAGACGCTTTGCGCTCGGAAACGGAGGCGGGGGAAGACAGTATGTCGCTGGATAGTCAGAGCACCCTCATGTCTATATCTCAGCGCGATGAGGAGGAGGGGGAGGAGCATGAGGAGGAGGGGGAAGAGACAGCTTGGCCCACTGCTGAGGGTACCCATGCTGCTTGCCTGTCATCCTTTCAGCGTGTATGGCCTGAGGAGGAGGAGGAGGAGGATCCTGAAAGTGATCTTCCTAGTGAGGACAGCCATGTGTTGTGTACAGGTACCCTGGCACACATGGCTGACTTCATGTTAGGATGCCTTTCTCGAGACCCTCGCGTTACACGCATTCTGGCCACTACGGATTACTGGGTGTACACACGGCTCGACCCACAGTATAAGGAGAACCTTTCCACTCTCATACCCGAAGAGGAAAGGGGTTCGAGAGTGATGCTATACCACAGTACCCTGGCGGACAAACTGATGGTAAAATTCCCATCTGACAGCGCTAGTGGCAGAAGGCGCAGTTCCGAGGGCCAGGTAGCAGGGGAGGCGTGGAGATCAGGCAGCATGTACAGCACAGGCAGGGGAACACTGTCCAAAGCCTTTGACAGCTTTATAGCTCCCCAGCAAGACTGTGTCACCGCTCCCCAGTCAAGGCTGAGTCGGCGGGAGCACTGTAAAAGGATGGTGAGGGAGTACGTAGCCGATCGCACGACCCTCCTCCGTGACGCCTCTGCCCCCTACAACTACTGGGTGTCGAAGCTGGACACGTGGCCTGAACCTGCGCTGTATGCCCTGGAGGTGCTTGCTTGTCCTGCGGCTAGCGTCTTGTCAGAGAGGGTGTTTAGTGCAGCTGGGGGAATAATCATGGATAAGCGTACCCGCCTGTCAACCGACAGTGCCGACAGGCTTACAATCATAAAGATGAACAAAGCCTGGATTTCCCCAGAGTTCTCTTCTCCACCAGCGGACAGCAGCGATACCTAAACAATACGTAGGCTGCACCCGCGGATGGAAGCATCGTTCTCTATCACCATCAAAAGCGGGGACCTTTTAGCTTCATCAATCTGTGTATTATATTCATCCTCCTCCTGCTCCTCCTCCTGAAACCTCACGTAATCACGCCGAACGGGCAATTTTTCTTAGGCCCACAAGGCTCAGTCATATAACTTTTGTAAACAATGTTTATACGTTTCAATTCTCAATTCAATAAAGTGTTAAAACTTGCACCTGAACCAATATTTATTATAACTGGGCTGCCTACAGGCCTAGTTACAAATTAAGCCACATTAACCAAAGCGATTAATGGGATCGACCCGCCCTCTTGGTTGGGCATGGGCAATTTTTCTGAGGTACATTAGTACTGTTGGTACACCAATTTTTTGGGCCCTCGCCTACAGTGTAATGCTAGTAATTTTTAGCCCACCTGCATTAAAGCTGATGGTACCTCAGCTGTGCTGGGCACTGCAATGGGATATATTTATGTACCGCCTGTGGGTTCCAGGGAGCCACCCATGCTGTGGGTCCACAGGGACTTCACATTAGGGATTTGTACCTGCCAGTGTCTATGTATTAAAAACCCCGGTCAGACTGGGGCATGCAGTGTGGGCCAAAGCCCACCTGCATTAAACCTGATGTTACCTCAGCTGTGATGGGCACTGCAATGGGATATATTTATGTACTGCCGGTGGCTTCCTGGGACCCACCCATGCTGTCGGTCCACACGGAGTTGTAACTCCATGTGTCCACTTCTAAAGAACCCTAGTCTGACTGGGGCATGCAGTGTGGGCCGAAGCCCACCTGCATTAAACCTGACGTTACCTCAGCTGTGATGGGCACTGCAATGGGATATATTTATGTACCGCCGGTGGGTTCCAGGGAGCCACCCATGCTCTCGGTCCACACGGAGTTGTAACTGCATGTGTCCACTTCTAAAGAACCCCAGTCTGACTGATACATGCAGTGTGGGCTGAAGCCCACCTGCATTAAA
Source organism: Eleutherodactylus coqui (assembly GCF_035609145.1). Classification (NCBI taxonomy): domain Eukaryota; kingdom Metazoa; phylum Chordata; class Amphibia; order Anura; family Eleutherodactylidae; genus Eleutherodactylus; species Eleutherodactylus coqui. The sequence continues at coordinate 387,095,819 of NC_089837.1, read as the reverse complement.
CCTCACGTTACCTCAGCTGTGATGGGCACTGCAATGGGATATATCTATGTACCGCTGGTGGGTTCCAGGGAGCCACCCTTGCTGTCGGTCCACACGGAGTTGTAACTGCATGTGTCCACTTCTAAAGAACCCCAGTCTGACTGGGGCATGCAGTGTGGGCCGAAGCCCACCTGCATTAAACCTGACGTTACCTCAGCTGTGATGGGCACTGCAATGGGATATATTTATGTACCGCCGGTGGCTTCCTGAGACCCACCCATGCTGTCGGTCCACACGGAGTTGTAACTCCATATGTCCACTTCTAAAGAACCCCAGTCTGACTGGGGCATGCAGTGTGGGCCGAAGACCACCTGCATTTAATCGGACGTTACCTCAGCTGTGATGGGCACTGCAATGGGATATATTTATGTACCGCTGGTGGCTTCCTGGGACCCACCCATGCTGTCGGTCCACACGGAGTTGTAACTCCTTGTGTCCACTTCTAAAGAACCCCAGTCTAACTGGGGCATGCAGTGTGGGCCGAAGACCACCTGCATTTAACCGGACGTTACCTCAGCTGTGATGGGGACTGCAATGGGATACATTTATGTACCGCCGGTGGGTTCCAGGGAGTCACCCATGCTGTGGGTGCACACGGAATTCCCATTGCGGAGTTGTACCTGCCTGTGACTATTTATAAAAAACCCCGGTCTGACTGAGGCATGCAGACACCTTGACAGAATGAATAGTGTGTGGCACATGGGTTCCCCATTGCTATGCCCACGTTTGCAGCTCCTGATGGAGGTGGCACAGGATTGGATTTCTCATTGCTTCTGTACAGCATTATGGGTTATCGCCGCGCCCCTTTTAAAGAGGGTCGCTGCCTGGCCGTGCCATCCCTCTGCAGTGTGTGCCTGTGGTTCCTCCTCATGACAGACGCACTTATAAATAGACAAGAGGGTGGTGTGGCTATGAGGCCAGCGTGTGGCACGAGGGCAGCTGAAGGCTGCGCAGGGACACTTGGTGTGCTCTGTGGACACTGGGTCGTGCGGGGGGGGGGGGCGGTTGGGCAGCATGTAACCCAGGAGAAGTGGCAGCAGAGTGTCATGCAGGCAGTGATTGTGCTTTGTTGGAGGTAGTGTGGTGCTTAGTTAAGTTATGCCTTGCTAATGAGGGTTTTTCAGAAGTAAAAATTGTTGGGGGGGGGCACTCTTGCCGCTATTGTGGCTTAATAGTGGGACCTGGGAACTTGAGATGCAGCCCAACATGTAGCCCCTCGCCTGCCCTATCCGTTGCTGTGTCGTTCCCATCACTTTCTTGAATTGCCCCGATTTTCACAAATGAAAACCTTAGCGAGCATCGGCGATATACAAAAATGCTCGAGTCACCCATTGACTTCAATGGGGTTCGTTAATCGAAACGAACCCTCGAGTATCGCGAAAATTTCGTCTCGAGTAACGAGCACCCGAGCATTTTGGAGCTCGCTCATCTCTAGATTCTAACAATCTCTCATTATCTAATGAATACCCTGATGAAACTATACACTTGGCGTAACCTACATCCGCAGTAACATGGAAGAGTATTATCATGGTTTATGCCTTCAGATTTTTATTTTTCCAGCATTAATATCACACTTCATTTCTTATGTCTTTGTGGTTTTTTTGGATGTCACATTATTCAATAATGTTTTTCTCATATTGTTTGCCTATGTATATTAAGTTATTTAGATTCCCATAGTTGATGTAATAAAAGTTTTTGATATTTTTATTGATTAGCTTGGATTCATACTTATTTTGGCAAGCTTTCAGCTGCATATTTGCACAAAGTACTGTATCCCCCCTGTGCAATGCATCTATTACTTTAATGATTTTCATATAGCTCATTGTAGCAGATTAAAGCTACTCAGTTTAGTTTTATCTCTGGCTACATCTTTTCCTGATTCCGACAATCAGCTGTTAGAACATATTTTTCAGTGATCAATTTTACATACTAATGATGTTCCATTAGATATGGATGCAAACTAAATGAAAAGAAAATTTCCAACCTGGGGTTCTATTACATGTCATACACTTTCTTCTAATCCTCCCTATTAAACTGCAGACAACTCCTCAAATGTGAGCCTGTGCCTGAAGTTAATGACACTATTACTCAGAAATGTTTTTTCTGTTGCAAATGAACATTTCTATTAGATTAACAAAACTCTGGAAACAATTAAAATGGTTTTTTAAAAGCCAGTTTTGCTGAACTTGTTCTCAAATCTGGAACATTTAACAAATCAGTTTATCTTTTGTTCCTTTATAGGAGTTAGGGTGCTTTCACATCTGTGTCGGGGGTTCCGTCTTCTTGCTCCGTTTCTTCTACTATTTATTGCTGGATTTGCAGAGGTACTTGTGAATGGAGGTTCCAGCGCAGATGTAAAATCGGCCTTAAAGGGGTTGTCTCACGAAAGAAAGTGGGGTTAAGCACTTCTGTATTGCCATATTAATGCACTTTGTAATATACATCGTGCATTAAATATAGAAGTTATTCACTTACCCCCTCCGTTGCTGGCGTCCCCGTCTCCATGGCTCAGTCTAATTTCAGCGTCTAATCGCCCGATTAGACGCACTTGCGCAGAAGGGTCTTCTCCCTTCTGGTCGGTCGGGGCATGAGCGGCGTTCTCGCTCCGCCCCCTTCTACGCGTCATCACGTAGCTCCGCCCTGTCACGTGTGCCGATCAGCCAATTAGGTGGCTGTAATCGGCAGTGGAACGCAAGACATCCACGGTGCACCATGGGAAAAGACCCGCGTGCACCATGGAAGAAAACACGTAAGGACCTTTTACCTAGTCTTTTGCATAGCCCGACATGGGCACAATTGTTTACCCAATGGTTGGGCTGTGTAAATGTGCCAACGAGCAGTTGGCAATGAGCCAACTCTAATTCGTTGACTCATCAGCTCATTTCAGTAAGGATAAAAATGCTTCCCTGTGTGAATGGGAAGATGTGTAGCTGGCCAATGACAATAGCATGCAGGTGAATAGTGCCCCCACACTGCAGATCATCAACTTGTGTGAAACATAATGAATGAGCACTGACCGACATACTCATTGTTGGTCAGCACTTGTTACATCAGCAAATGATATGCCCATGTAAAAGGCCCTTAGTATATACACTAATGGACACTGTTTACCCATGTACTGGATTTCATAAAATATATAAAGTTTATAAATCAGCACTAAAGATAGAGACTTATAGTTAGCATTAAATAAACTCTTCACGCCATTGTAAGATTTTTGGTTATTAGAATTTTATTTGAGGCACAGATAATAGGGAATGTTTTGCTATACTCTTCGTTATGGAAGTGAAAGATGATTTGACTCATCCTGAAACTCCTTCATGGTACTTAGTTAAATATTAATACCATTTTCTTCCTTCTATGTCATCTTTCAGTCCTTTTGCATTAGGGTGGCAAAAAAGATATGGCAAAAAATAAAGTGGCAGCTATACGACAAGACACCTTCCCGATTTGTTACATCTGCTAATAATAATGTTAGGGTAATGTTTAAGCTTTAAATTCCAACTGCAAGATAGTGCTCAAAACTGATGTATATTATGAGAAATGGCGCTTAAGATTTCCAATTACACGAACTACAGCATTAATATTAACTATTTGCTTTTGCAAAACAACCACTATACTTTACAACATTAAGTATTGACAATGACATTTGTGCTCTTTCTACAAAAATACCTCCAAATATATGAAAATAGTCAAAATTACGACACAAATACTTGTTAGTCAGTGCTTAAGGACTGGACAGCAGACACCTTGGTCATCTGTGTTGGAACAGTCTTGTGATTTGCTTCCACGACTTGAAGGAACAGTTTTTCTTCTTCGTCATTAGTAAAAAGTCTGAACATTCATGGTCTTTGAGCACAACCTTGTTGTAGACATAAGAATCTGAAACTCGGCCCCAAATAAAGGTTTGTTAAAAGGGAAAAAATTAGAGGGCGTCTTGCTTTGTAGTTGAAAGTTGAGTTTTTTGGCCAACCCTGTTGTTCATGTATCCCTTATCAGATGGGCAGCACGGTAGCTCAGTGGTTACCTTGTAGTGCTGGAGTCCTGGGTTCAAATCTGACCAAGGGTCGTATTTGCATGAAGTTTGAATGTTCTTCCTGTGTTTGCATTGGTTTTCTCCCATTTTCCTAAAATATACTAATAGGTGAATATAGTTTGTAAACCTCCATGGGCACAAGGCCCAGTGTAAGTGATGACAATCTAGGTACAGCGCTGTGGAATATATATGCACCATATAAATCAGTAAAATAAATCAATCAGATTACCGCTTAGCCGCAGCACCATCACAAACAGGTAGACAAACTTACATCCTGATAGACGGAATATAAAGAAGATGTCAGCAATGCATCCATCTGGGTGTGTGGTTGACAATGGTCTTTATTTATCCTGTATAAAAATGCCATGCAGTGCTTTGAACCACACAGACGTCTTTGTCAAGCTTAGCAAAGACTGCTGCGTATGCACATCGAAATATCACATGTAATTCTTTATGCTGGGTGAAGACCATTTGACAACTATACACTCAGATATATGCTGTCACTTTCTCCATATTTTGGGAATCAAGTGCCCATGAGGGATTCCTGGACTTCATGGAGCTCCGTAAAGGACATGATAAACATGAGTGTGCTGTGGACTTGTCTATTTGTGCTTTACATCCTGTCACCTATCGCTAAACTATCTCCTGCTTTAACCCTTTCCCGCTATAGGACATAGACTTACGTCCTGTGGGGTCGGGGTATGTATGAAGGGAGATCACTGGGCGACCTCCCTGCATACAGCATGGGTGCCAGCTGTTTATTACAGCTGACACCCGGCGGCAACAGCTCCACTCAGCCGCATGGCTGAGTGGAGGTATTAACCCTTTAAATGCCACTGCTGATGTTTGGGAGTCCCATAGGCCCCCTGTCAGGAGATCGCAGGGAGCTGTGTGGGTGTCATGGCAGCCAAAAGCCTTCTGAAAGGCCCCAGGGCTGTCTTGGCAGAATGCCTATCAAGCTATCCCCGTGGAGTGGCTTGATAGAATGCCTGCCCAATCTCAGTGTGTTGTAATGCTCCGGCATTACATCATACTGCAGAAGCGATCAAAGCATTGCTAGTTCTTGTCCCTGGGGACTTTAAAAAATGTAAAAATAGGATCAATAAAGTTTTAATAATTGTTGAAAAAAAAGTAATTAAAGATAAACTAAAAACCCTTTTGCAATATTTACAATAAAAAGATATATATTATAAAACAAAAATACATATTTGGTATCACTGCATTCGTAAAAGTCCGATCTATCAAAGTAATGCATTATTTACCCCACATGATGAACGTTGTCTGAAAAAAAATAAAGAAACACTAGAAATGCACTTTTTTGATCACCCAGTCTCCAAGAAAAAATGCAATAAAAAGCGATCAAAAAGTCGTTTGTATTCCAAAATGAAACCAACGCAAACTACAGGACGTCCTTGTACAACTGTGTTGACAGAAAAATAAAAAAGTTATTGCAAGCAGAAGATGGCAGCAGAAAAAAATTAAAAAAATGAATTTCTGAAAAAAAAATACAAGTAGTACAGCAAAAAAAAAAACTATATAAGTTTGGGAGAGTAGTAATAATACTGACCCATAGAATAAAGTTATCATGTCATTTTTGTTGCAGTTTGTGCTCCATAGAAACAAGATGCACCGAAAGATGACGGAAGTTCCCTTTTTTTTCATTTTACTTCACTTAGAATTTTTTAAAAGTTTTTCAGTATATTATATGGTACTTTAAATAGTACCATTGAAAAATACAACTCATCTCACAAAAATAAGCCCTCATACAGCGACGTCGATGGATAAATAAAGGAGTTACGATTTTTTAATAGCGGGGAGGAAAAAACGAAAATAAGGGGAAAAAAAGGATGCGTTATTAAGGGGTTATTGATAATGGGATGACTCCACTGACTCTACCCCAGTCTAGACAGCAAAGCTTAAAAGTAAATTGCCTTACACAAGAAAAATTAGTCTATTGTGACTGCTCTAGTCCTCTAATGGGTAATCCTACAAATATTAGACAACACCAAATATATAAAATATGTGTTGAATTTCTGATATAAATGTATTTTTTTAGGCTACATTTCCTTAAAAGTAAACTATGGTTATGCATCTGTTAGGAAACAATTAGGAGCTACTTTTTAGGAACAATTTGCAAAAAAAAAATATATTCTAAGATAACTTCTATAAAGAGTAAAAAAAATGTCACCTAGTTTTCAAGACGTTATATATACAAAAGTTCACATAAAATCACACAAATAACTAGACTTATACTAGCGCTGTATTCTTAGGACTTGACAGAATCTAAAGGCTTTTCTACACTTTGGTCAAAATATAATACTCTTTAGTGGGATTATGAATCTGTAAAGGTCATTATACTCGTGTTAGTGGACACTGATTAATGAGGCCATTAGTGCTCAAAACAACCATGAACCACTAAATCACCATTTTCAGTTGTCTTGTTATCCATAAATGAAATCATCACCTTAACAACTGCTCTTTATGTTACGTTAATTCTCCCTGTCTGGCTGGTGCTGCTAACAGAGACAATTTGCTTGAACATCTTGCTTCTCCGTCATGGATGATGGAGCTAGCCCATTTTTATCACTTTCTACTAGAATGTGAAAGATTAGTTTACTGATCATTAGAGTTGTCAGTCTGCACTGTGAGATCAAATAAATATGTCTGTGAATAAACCTTAAATAGTGATACTTCGCCTTTTCTTTGAAACTTACAATACGGTAGATTTCACTATGAGAGCCGCATGACAATAGAGTTCAAAATATCGCATACCATACTTAACTATTCCCTTGGCTATATAATAATAAAAAAACGTAATGATTAGAAAAAACACAATGAAAAGTATGCAATTAGGAATACTTTTAGTTGTTTTTTATTTAATTATATTTAGCTACATACAGTACACACACACACACACACACACACACACACACACACACACACACACACATACACACACATATATATATATATATATATGTTTAATTTACTAAACTATTTAAATGTTTTTTTTTTAAGTAGATTAATAGATCAGTGTCTCCTTTATGGCATTGCTATCTATATCCATATTTGTACCTTTCATCATTTATGCTTTGTACATAGAATTATTACATATGCTTTAGAAATATTTTTTGTCTTAGGCCGTTTTCGCAAGGCTGATAAAATCGCACGAGATATGTGCGTTGCAAGTCACACAAATCTTGCACGAATATGAACCCCATTCCTTTGAATGGGCCAGCCCTCACATCTCATCGCCCATTGTTTTCAATAGGGCTGGTAGCATTGTACCTTGTGTTAGTTGCACGTGGTACGATGTGATGCAAGGCTTCCCTACTGAAAACTTCCTCGAAGTGATGCGAGTTGGTTTTGACATAAAAATGCCTTGCATCCATGGGAAAATCCCATGTTGGCAAGCACGTGATTCACAGCCCAATATTGCACTTGCCTGTGTCAAGTTAGCCTTAATGTTTAGGTCTTGTTGTGCAGCTTAGAAAGTGCACTGCACACTGTCTTCCGTTTTACCTCTGAAATAAAACATTACCGCCTCACCAGAAAATTTTTAATCTGACCATAATTTTAGCCATTGATCATTGGCCATATACCCCCCTACGGCTTCAAACTGCTGCAAACTTGTTTTTCTTGAACCACAGTTGCTAGTAATATTTCTGCAGTTCAGTCATCTTCACATATACTGTTGGACTCTTAGACCTTAAAGGAGTTTTTATTTAAAATTAATATTAACAAATACTTTGTAAATTTGATTTTGAGCAACTTAATGTCCTTGTATTCATCCTCTGCTCAAGTCCATGAAGCTTCAGCTCTCACTATCCCCCCTTCCTCATCTATTCTAGTGATCAGTGTAGGTCTTTGCAGTCAAACCTCACGGATCAAACATTTAACAACTATGTAGTAAAAAGGTGATCAATGTTTTTGGATGGAATAGGCCTTTAAACTTTAATTAGCATTATAGAATAACATATCACTATTACATTTTCTCTTCTAGAAGCATTAATTCTTGATAGGAATACGTTGCCTATCACATGGCTGCACAAGGAGTGCCTATAGCTATGTAGCATGGGATTTTGTAGAGTAGTTTATTGACTGTCATAAGATTTTGACCACATGGAATAGTTGTAAGGTAATGTTCGATAAAAATTATTTTTTAAATGCCTTAACAGATTTTTAGGTTATTGAGATTAAATTTCATTTAATGATATGATCAAACTTTGATATTGGTTTACTTTTTTATATAGGAAAACATCAGGAAATATCTTTAGATACATCTGTCTTAAACTTTTACTCCAATGAATGCTAGAGCAAAAAGCAAGTTGTCAGCAAAGCTATGCATTTGGTTAGCCCACAAGCAATTGTTTTCGATACTACTGTCATTAATACCACAAACACTTGACTGGATGGGTGGCTGAGATTGTTTCTAATGCTATGATCATCAAGAAAGCAATCATTCACCAGACCAACTTGTCAGTGTTGAGCAGCTGTGGCCTTAAGCTATATAAAAGTTTAACTAAAATAATAACATACAGATTTGAGCTCTGTTGGAAGCTCTAATAATGATAATAATCTTTATTTTTATAATGCCAACATATTCCACATCACTTTACAAATCAGAGGCTACATGTACAAAATCAGACATTAAGTATAATTTTAAACTAATAAAAGTTTTGAACTTACAATTTATTTGGGTGACATAACAGGTACGTGTGCTTGTTCTGTACAATAGCCCAGCCATCTTTAATATAAATCGAGTAGTATATATTATGTTGCATGAGCCATTCATCAGCCAGTATCTCTTTATGCACATGTATGAACTGTGTTAAGTGTATGGGATGTGGGGGATACTTTAGGATGAAGGGATCAAGTAAAAACACGATAAATATAGAAGAGTTAGATTAGTGAACGGGAAAGGTCTCCCTAAGAAGGTGTGTTTTTAGTGCATATTGAGAACTGTGGGTATTGGGAATTAAACTGATTGACCAAAATGGTATTTTCCAGAGAGCTGGTGAAACTCTGGAAACATCTTAGGGATGGGAGTGGAAGGTCAGATTACAATTTAGGGTGGGTTTACATGGAACAACAATGGGCCGAATAGTAGCTCAAAACGGTCACTACAATGAGTTGTTAGTGTACATTAGACTGTTTGTGTGCTTTTACACAGAACAATTGTCAATTTTGTGGTTGCTGAAGCACACATCTTCCTACAAAGTTATTGGCTAGTCCTTGAAATACAAACAATTGCCTGTTTACACCAGTTGATAATTAATCAACCAACCAGCTACTATTTTTTCCAGTTTGGTGTACACCATAAAAACGCAAACAAAGAAAAACTATGTGACGATTGCTGATTTTGGTCATCCCCCACCAAAAAAGACAAAACAAAAAGACATCGAAAAGTTGTTTGTATCTCAGAACAAATGAAAAAGTCAACTCATCCTGCAAAAGAAATTTTTCCAATAGTGCCATAGACATAAAAATAAAAAAATGTACACCTCTCTGCATATCTGGATTCAAAAATATATATATATTTTTCTATAAAACATTCATTTTGCAAAAGTAATAGAGATGATCAAAAGGTCATCTGTACCCCAAAATGGTACCAATGAAAGTGTAAGCTTTTCCCACAAAAAAGAAAGCCCTTAAATGGCTCTTCAGATACAAAAATAGAAAAGTGACACAAAATATAGAATAAAAGCTCTCTTTTGGTACAAAGGTAGGAAAACATACCATATCATATAATCATAGAATAGTAGGGTTGGGAGGAACCTCCAGGGTCATCTGGTCCAATTCACTGCTCAATGCAGGATTCACTAAATCATCCCAGACAAATATTTGTCCAGTCTTTGTTTGAGCACTTCCATTGAAGGAGAACTCACCACCTCCCGTGGTAACCTGTTCCACTCATTGATCACCCACACAAAGTTTTTTTCTAATATCTTCTCCCTGTCAGTTTCATCCCATTGCTTCTAGTCTTTCCTTGGATAAATGAGAATAGGGCTCATCCCTCTGCACTGTGATAGCCCTTCAGATATTTGTAGACAGCTATTAAGTCTCCTCTCAGCCTTCTTTTTTGCAAGCTAAACATTCCCAGATCCTTTAACTATTCCTCATAGGACATGATTTGCACCACCATTTTGGTAACTCTTCTCTGAACTTGCTCCAGTTTGTCTGTCTTTTTTAAAGTGAGGTGCCAATACCTGGACAGTATTCCAGTTGGGGTCTGACTAAGGCTTCTTTCCCACGAGCATATGTCAACCGTCGTTTTCATGGTCGGCTGATATACGCTACCATCTGTGGTATTAAAGCTCCTGAACGGGAACAAATCTAATGTTTGTCCACCTGTTCACATGGCATGGGCCCCGGCACAAATACGCCGAGGCTGCCATGCTATTGCCCCTTTCTCCTCCCTCCCCCTCGCTAGGCTCTACCCCCTCTCACCCCTTGTCCACAGTCAGCAATAGGAGGCGAGACGTGGTGGCACTTAGATCCACTCCCATCCTGCCCCCTCCCATTACAGAAAGCGAGCGGGTAGGAGAGCAGAGGGAGGGACTTTAGCAGCATAGCTGCTAAACTCCCTCCCACCTCTGTCCGCTGTCATGGGCTCCCATACGGGTCAATGCAGCGGCCCACATATTCTGGCCCAAAAGATAGTTCCAGGACTATCTTTTGGGCCCGAAATAAAAATGCCCGGCGCTATATTGGCCAGCCGGGCACTTTTACATCACAAGAATATGGCCATGTGATCTGATGCATTGGAATCCAATGCATCAGATCACAGTGTATATTGGCCGATATACACTCGTGTGAAAGAAGCCTAGGGAAGAGTGGAGGGGAAATTTACCTTACGTGATCTAGACTCTATGCTTCTCTTAATACATCTCAGAATTGTGTTTGCCTTTTTGGCTGCTGTATCACATTGTTGACTCATGTTCAGTCTATGATCTATTAGTATACCCGTCTTTTTCACATGTGTTGCTGCTTAGCCCAATTCCTCCCATTCTGTATGTGTTTTTTTTTCTTTTTTCTTGCCCAGATGTAGGACTTTGCATTTCTTCTTGTTAAATACCATTCTGTTAGTCACCGCCCACTGTTCAAGCTTTTCTAGATCTTTTTGAATAGCTAGCAATTAATAGTTAGCTATCCCTCCCAGCTTTGTGTTATCGGCAAATTTAATCAGTTCCCCATCAATTTCCTATATAATTTGTGCATTACTGTAATGGTATGGATTCACAGAATCCGAAATTAACATGTATATTTATACTGCATTGTAAAGACTGTAAAAATAAAGAAAAATAAAAAACAGTCCCAGAATCACATCTCCCAAGAACAGTATAAAAAGAGCTCCCATGCACCCCAAAATGGTATCGATGAACACATCCACTCATCCTGCAAAAAAGCAAGCCCTCACAGAGCCCCGTAAATGAAAAAATAAAAAAAGTTACATCTTTCTGAATATGACGATGCAGGAAAAATAATTTCTATGAAAAATGCTCTGAAGCCTTAGTCAGACGGGCGTTTTTTCGCGCGATTTGCGGATCGCATGACGAATGCGCATCCGCAAATCGCGTGACCTGTGCCCGAAAATCGCCTGAAAATCTGCTCCTAGCCGCGTTTCATTAGAAACGGGCCGGAGCTGTCCAGCGCATTGCATTCAATGGAGCCGGCAATACAGCCGGCTCAATTGAAAGCAATGCGCTGTGGGCGAGTGTGGGATGAATTGTCGGGAAGGGCTTAAATATATAAGCCCTTCCCTGCAATTCATCCAGAAAAGTGTTAAAATAAAAAAAATATATATACTCACCTGCTCCCGGCAGCCGGAGTTCCGCGCGGCCGGCCTGCAGTGGGTGTGAAGGGGGTGTGAGTCAGACCTGCCCCCTGATTGGCTCAGCGCTGTAACAGCTGTGGCAGAGAAGAATGATTTGTCTTCTAAATGTTCTCAATGGGGTCGGCGCTGCTGCCGCCGGCCCCATTGAGCGCATATAGAGAAGAGAACAGGAATCACAGATCGCAGATAGGTGCGATCGCAGATTACAGAAGAGTGGGCCTGGTTGGCAGCCATCTGCCAGGTCCTTGGAAACTTTGAGGAGTCTACCCAGATGCTGAGCGGGGATGCTGCAATCATTAGCGTCACCATTCCTCTGCTATGCCTCTTGAGAAGTTCCCTGCAAAGCATAAAGGCAGACGCTTTGTGCTCGGAAACAGAGGCGGGGGAAGACAGTATGTCGCTGGATAGTCAGAGCACCCTCCTGTCTATATCTCAGCGCGTTGAGGAGGAGGAGCATGAGGAGGATGAGGAGGAGGGGGAAGAGACAGCTTGGCCCACTGCTGAGGGTACCCATGCTGCTTGCCTGTCATCCTTTCAGTGTGTATGGCCTGAGGAGGAGGAGGATCCTGAAAGTGATCTTCCTAGTGAGGACAGCCATGTGGCACACATGGCTGACTTCATGTTAGGATGCCTTTTTCGTGCCCCCCGCGTTACACGCATTCTGGCCACTATGGATTACTGGATGTACACACTGCTCGACCCACGGTATAAGGAGAACCTTTCCACTCTCATACCCGAAGAGGAAAGGGGTTCGAGAGTGATGCTATACCACAGGACCCTGGCGGACAAACTGATGGTAAAATTCCCATCCGACAGTGCTAGTGGCCGAAGGCACAGTTCCGAGGGCCAGGTAGCAGGGGACGCGCAGAGATCAGGCAGCATGTACAGCACAGGCAGGGGAACACTCTCTAAGGCCTTTGACAGCTTTCTGGCTCCCCAGCAAGACTGTGTCACCGCTCCCCAGTCAAGGCTGAGTCGGCGGGAGCACTGTAAAAGGATGGTGAGGAAGTACGTAGCCGATCGCACGACCGTCCTCCGTGACGCCTCTGCCCCCTACAACTACTGGGTGTCGAAGCTGGACACGTGGCCTGAACTCGCGCTGTATGCCCTGGAGGTGCTTGCTTGTCCTGCGGCTAGCGTCTTGTCAGAGAGGGTGTTTAGTGCGACTGGGGGAATCATCACAGATAAGCGTACCCGCCTGTCAGCCAACAGTGCCGACAGGCTTACACTCATCAAGATGAACAAAGCCTGGATTTCCCCAGACTTCTCTTCTCCACCAGCGGACAGCAGCGATACCTAAACAATACGTAGGCTGCACCAGCGGATGGAAGCATCGTTCTCTATCACCATCAAAAACGTAGACCTTTTAGCTTCATCAATCTGTGTATAATATTCATCCTCCTGCTCCTCCTCCTGAAACCTGACGCAATCACGCCGAACTAAGCGTTGAAACTTTCACCTGAACCAATTTTTATTTTAACTGGGCTGCCTCCAGGCCTAGTTACAAATTAAGCCACATTAACCAAAGCGATTAATGGGTTTCACCTGCCCTCTTGGTTGGGCATGGGCAATTTTTCTGACGAACATTAGTACTGTTGGTACACCAATTTTTTGGGGCCCTCGCCTACAGTGTAATCCAATTAATTTTTTGCCCACCTGCATTAAAGCTGATGTTACATCAGCTGTGTTGGGCACTGCAATGGGATATATTTATGTTTCGCCGGTGGGTTCCAGGGAGCCACCCATGCTGTGGGTCCACAGGGAGTTGTAACTGCATGTGTCTACTTCTAAAGAACCCCAGTCTGACTGGGGCATGCAGTGTGGGCCGAAGCCCACCTGCATTTAATCGGACGCTACCTCAGCTGTGATGGGCACTGCAATGGGATACATTTATGTACAGCCGGTGGGTTCCAGGGAGCCACCCATGCTGTGGGTGCACACGGAATTCCCATTGCGGAGTTGTACCTGGCTGTGACTATTTATAAAAAAACGCGGTCTGACTGGGGCATGCAGACACCTTGACAGAATGAATAGTGTGTGGCACATAGGTTCCCCATTGCTATGCCCACGTGTGCAGCTCCTGATGGAGGTGGCACAGGATTGGATTTCTCATTGCTTCTGTACAGCATTGTGGGCTATCGCCCCGCCCCTTTTAAAGAGGGTCGCTGCCTAGCCGTGCCAACCCTCTGCAGTGTGTGCCTGCGGTTCCTCCTCATGGCAGACGCACTTATAAATAGACATGAGTGTGGCGTGGCATGGGGGCAGCTGAAGGCTGCGCAGGGACAGTTTGGTGTGCGCTGTGGACACTGGGTCGTGCGGGGGGGGGGGGGGGGGGGTTGGGCAGCATGTAACCCAGGAGAAGTGGCAGTGGAGTGTCATGCAGGCAGTGATTGTGCTTTGTTGGAGGTAGTGTGGTGCTTAGCTAAGATATGCATTGCTAATGAGGGCTTTTCAGAAGTAAAAGTTGTTGGGAGGGGGGGGGCCACTCTTGCCGCTATTGTGGCTTAATAGTGGGACCTGGGAACTTGAGATGCAGCCCAACATGTAGCCTCTCGCCTGCCCTATCCGTTGCTGTGTCGTTCCAATCACTTTCTTGAATTGCCCCAATTTTCACAAATGAAAACCTTAGCGAGCATCGGCGATATACAAAAATGCTCCGGTCGCCCATTGACTTCAATGGGGTTCGTTACTCGAAACGAACCCTCGAGCATCGCGATAATTTCGTCCCGAGTAACGAGCACCCGAGCATTTTGGTGCTCGCTCATCTCTAATTAACATGTAATTTGTACTGTATGGTGAATGCAATAAAAATCAAACCAGTACAAGTGAAAAAGTTGCTGTTTTGTCCATCTCTCCCCCCATTCCCTCCACACAGCTTGCATATTCTCCCACAATACAAATTGGTATATCAGTAAAATTCCAAACAAAACAACAACTTTTTATACCCATAGATGAATATACTCAAAGCCTTATTTACACGACCGTATATGTGTAGCTATTGTAGCTGGATCCAAAAATCGTGACCATCTGAAGCATTGGACTCCAATGTGTTCATTCAGAAGAGCAATTTTTGGGTGTGTAAAAAAATGTGTGCCCTATATTTTGATGAGATACACTGGAAGCTCCCATAGACTCCTATGGGAGCTGAAAAAAAGGGAGGGGGAGGGAGTTTAGCTGCGTCCAACACTCAGGTGGCATGTTTAACATGCAAGCCTCTAAAATCACTTCAGAACCAAATTCGTTCCTTAAAAATAGGTTTTGGATATTTTCTTCAAAATAAGAAAAATTGCCCCTATACTTATAAACCTTCTGACATCCAAAATAAATAAAAGGCTGGTTATAACATTATGCCAAAGTAGAGTGGACATATGGTAAATGTTATTTTTTTAAGGGCTCATTCACACTAATATATTTCCTCCACTCAGGCTTTCCGTCCCCAAGTTCTATTTTTGGAGCAGAGAGCCGGAATTAAACGGTTCTGCTTCTCCCCAATTGATTTCAATGAAGTTTTAAAAATCAGGAAGCTTTCAGTTTTCTTCTGTTGTGTTTGCTTTACGTTTCTTAAATGGAAGAAATAGTGCGGTCGGCAGTGTGGCGATGGTTTGCAGAAGCAGGTTGGCTGATTAGTGCATTTAATGATACTACGCATTATGGTGCCGCTTCAGCACTTTCATCAGGACAAAATTGATATACTTTGTTATGACTGGTGCACGGAGAGGGGAGGAATAGGAAAGTGAGTCTTTCTTTGGTGCTTTTTTTTACTCTCTTACCTATGCACCGCCCCAACATTGGGCATAATACAGGCTACAGATTTATGTGGAGTGTTCCTTCAAAATTTGCAGATGACATCCAGATATACATTGATGTTTTATATATCCAAACCTTACTGTAAAGTCTTAAAAAATTGACGTGCCTTTTTCAGGCAACACGTCGCAGTACTAAAATCTCACCTGTTCATTAAACTAATAGGCTTCCTTGTTTAACGTGGGAACATTTTTATCAACAGAGCTGGCTTCCTCTAGCAGGATAAAGTTGTCACAGATGTAAAAAGACGCCATTATTATATTTAGTCATCCTTTTAGTAGCAAAATTTGAAAAATTACATGGATCTATGTTATTTCAAATTACACTAAAATCAGTCTTCAGTTTATATGATGATTTAAAGCAACAGTTATAAGTGAGACTGCATAGATTAACAGCTTAAGCATACTTTCACTGTTTTATTTTTTCCAACTGCTAACTTTACTGGACTTGCTCAAAAAGATTACATTAAACATTGCCTGGAACTTATTTAATATTGGAACATTCATCTTCTGTAGAGAGCTGTCACATCTTCTACTAAAGCAATAAAACAATACAAGGCCTTGCAATATTAAAAGTGCGGAGGTAGAAAGCATAACAAAAGACGTATTGTTGGAAAGACAAACAGAAAGATGTATGCCTATTCTTTTTCTATGCATTAATGGATCTCATGAAAATTAGTTTATTACATTCTTAACTCTACATGCACTGGGGACTTATCCACTTCATGCATTTTAGACATTTGCACAATAAATATTTTTCACATTTTAGTGGGATTATCATATATGTTCCTACAATCATTCCCTGTTGTAAATGTGTTATTTGGCAAATAACAGAACTTCCAAAGCTATAATATGGAAATGCATTTGCATTGAATGGCTACATTATTAGGAACACCCATCTACAAACACATTGAAACTCCTTTGATCTGCACAACTGCAACAGTTCTTCATGATGTCCATCTTTAGGTATCAAAGGTATCTTGGGTGTGCCAAGATGACACTCCACACATCATTACTCTACCTCCATCAGTCTGAACTGCTGACATCTCAAAGGAAGAATTCATCGATTCATGTTGTATTTATTCTGTATTGATCATCCCATCAGCATGGCACAACAGAAACGTTGTTTAATCTGACCCCCTAATGTTTTTGCACTACTCAGTAATCCAATTTTTGCGCTCTTTTGCCCACTGCAGTCTTGCCTTTCTATTTCCTTAAGACAGCAATGGTAATGGAACTCATTGTCTGCTGCTATAACCCATCCGTGCTAAGGAACGACAAGTTGTGCATTCAGACGTATCAGTTGATGCATGAGCTTTATATTCAGCTGCAATCTGTTTGACTGCATGCCGCACGTTCGCCAGAACGATTCTCCTTCAAACCATTTTATTAATGAGTTATTTACATCCTCATAATCCTCTTCTGCTAGATATTTTTCCTAAATCACCCATCCAGGATATACTCTTGATTCTGTTGCGCAAGAAAATCTCACAAGGTTGGTAGTTTTTGAAATAATGGCTGTGACTAGTTTTGTGCTAATGACCATGCCTTGGCTACTTGGGTATAGTCACTTTCTGCAATTAAATGTCGTTCTGCTCTGGCAGGAGAACAATGACCTTCGAAGTTTCTTTTGAACCCCTAAAAATGCTTTTTGACTAAATATGTTGAGGGACATTGTAACTTCTTTTAATCAGTGATTTGTGGCTCTCTTGTTTTCACTGATGAGCCACAGTGTGTTCTGCAACCACATAGCTACAGATACTTTCTATTTCTATTGGTGGCTTAATCCACATTCATTTCATGCCACCTGATTTTTCAGTCTCAGCTCAAGTCCACATCCAGTAGAGCCATCTTTCCAACTTTTAATATTAGGAATTAAATAAAAGTTATATTGTATATATATATTGATTATTTCTAGTTTACTAAAAAAAAGTATGCAAACATCTCAAGATTAGAAAGTTTAACTTTAAATGCAGACAAATTATTGTAACATGCAGATGATATGCTCCTTTTTCTCAGTATCAGGATTTGGTGAAACTGCCAGACTTTAGATTAAATTGTGGTGAATTTACCTGATTGCTTCTGATCCTGCAGGGAGATTAGAGGACGGTATTAAATTAAATCTGGTAGAGAAATTGGAGTGCTTAGGTATCAAGATAGCTACAGTAGAGCACCCACTGATTATAGTAGACTTTATATAATTAATAACTATTGTAAGTGCAGAAGTGAAGGTATGTAACTAGAGATGAGCGAACGTACTCGTCCGAGCTTGATGCTCGGGCGAATATTAGGGTGTTCGGGATGTTCGTTATTCGTAACGAACACCACACGATGTTCGGATGTTCGGGTTACTTTAACTTTCTTCCCTGAGAAATCTTTTCTATATGCGCTCAATGGGGCCGGCGGCAGCAGCGCCAACCCCATTGAGAACATATAGAAGACAAATCCTTCTTCTCTGCCACAGCTGTAACAGCTGTGACAGAGAAGAACGATGTTTGCCCATTGAATTCAATGGAACCGGCAATACAGCCGACTCCACTGAATGCAATGGGCTGCCGGCGATCGCGGGATGAATTGTCGGAAAGGGGTTAAATATATAAGCCCTTCCCTGCAATTCATCCAGAAATGTGTAAAAATAAAAAATATATATATACTCACCTGGTGCCGGCAGACGGAGTTCAGCGCGGCAGGCTGCAGTTCTCCTGAACTGCTCTGAACAGCTGTGAGTAGTATTCAGCAGCCGGGGATTTAAAATCCCCGCCTGCTGAATAAGATGCCTCTGAATGGTCACAGCCTGACCAATCAGAGGCCAGCCCTCACTCACACCCATTCATGAATTCATGCGGGGGGGGGGTCTCACTCTTGTCGCTATTGTGGCTTAATAGTGGGACCTGTGAACTTGAGATGCAGCCCAACATGTAGCCCCTCGCCTGCCCTATCCGTTGCTGTGTCGTTCCCATCATTTTCTTGAATTGCCAAGATTTTCACACATGAAAACCTTAGCGAGCATCGGCGAAATACAAAAATGTTCCAGTCGCCCATTGACTTCAATGGGGTTCGTTATTCGAAACGAACACCCAAACATCGCGGGAAGTTCGTTTCGAATAACGCGAACCCGAACATTTTGGTGTTCGCTCATCTTTATATGTAACCATTTGTCCATTTCCATTGCTTCAAGAATAACCTTAATTGGCCAAAGGCAAAAAATCTAGGAAAAATAATTCTAGAAATAGTCTAATGTGAATATAACCAAAATATTCAAAACTTTTGGGCTATTCTTATTTACCTGATCTGGCAGGGTAAAAGACCATGGTTAATGTTAAATGTGTTAACATGAACAATAAAAGAGAAGGTCTTCCACATTAAAGGATGTATTTATATCCGAGCCAGCTCCAACATTTTATTGGATGGGAGCATATAGTTGATATGTAGGATTTTTTTTTGAGAATACAGCAGGCAGGAGCTGGTAGAATTTATATGAGTTGGTAGACTCAAGCTCGTTTTAAGCTCACATCAATCACTAAAAGGTGTTTTTTAGGCTATATAAGCTTTGGGTTACAGTTAAAAATGTAGAGGGTATTAAATCTGTCCTAGAAATTACTCCACTGTGCTGTAATTTTTTAAATGTGGAATTTAGAAATGTAGCTGACACCAAGTTTGGCATAAATGTAATATCAAAAAGACACATATGTTTAATACCAAAAAAGTGAACATTTTCGATGATTGATAGATGATATGTAATGCTCTCAACCACAGTTTACTTAGACACCTACAGGTTAAGCCTGTGGACAAGACGTATGATCAAATAAATGTTTAAAACATCACCTTGCACAACGCTAAATAATTTGTGGGCACAGCAAACCAAGAAAGGAGTTGTTTAAGGGATGCTTCTTGGATATAAGACTTTAGAAGTTAATAATTTGTCTAGAGATAAATGAAATAAGGACTCAATGGGTAAATATATGCAAAGCTACATAAGCTGCCCCAAAAATATATCCTTGAATTATGCTTATCCGTTTCTTGAGTTTTAAAATAACCACAAGCTCTATTCTTAACAGATGTTGCTCCAAAAATGGAGACTACAAACAATAATATATGTCCTAGATATTCAAATTGGGAATCTGACCTGATGCAACTGATAAAGTGATGTCCAAGATGTTATTAAGCGAAGGCATTAAATTTATTTGAAAAAAAATGTTTGATTTTGAGATTCCTCCAAACCCTATTACAATTTTGAGAGAAATAAATCCTTTCTCTGGTTGGCCCACAAGCAATATTTATCACCTTTCCACAGGACAGATGCTAAATGTTTGACTGCTGGGACTGACTGCTGGGTCTCTACTGATCATGATAAAACAGGTATTGAGTCTCCCATCTGAATGGAGCTTTGCCAATTGCTCCATTCATTGCTGATATGAGGCTGATGGAGATAGCGGAGTACAGCACTCGATCTAATATACAGATTATCCCCTACTTACGAACAGGTTCTATTCCAGCAAGGTGTTCGTAAGTGCATTTGTTCATATGTCTGAACAAATGCTTGTATGGAGGAAGAATGCGGGTGGATCTCCCTCCATACAATGTTGTGTGCAAGCTGTTTCTCACAGCCTGCACCTGCCTGCGACAGCTCAGATGAGCCGCATGGCTCATTGGAGCTCTTAACTCTTTAAATGCAGTTGTTGACAGAATTAGCCTGCACATGACATTCAGGGGTCCTGTACAGCCTCCGGCTATAAGATTGCGGGTTGCTGTGCGGTTGCCACAGCAGCCAGGGGCCTTCTGAAAGGCCCCAGGACTGCCTATGCAGAGTGCCTATCAAGCCATGCCTATGGCACAGCTTAATAGAATGCCTGTCCGATCGCTGTACAGTATCATGTAATGCTATGGCATTACATCATACTTACAGACAGGTTTGTTGGTATCTAGTGAAGTTCATAACTCGAAAGTTTGCAAGTAGGGGACTTACTGTACAGTATCAAACAGCATTTAAATCCAGACCCTTACCTAGTGGGCTCTTGTATAATTGCAACAGTTGGATACATGATACGCCTACTGCTGTTACTCATCAGGTCATAGACTGAAACCACCAAAAGTTTGTACTATCATATCATGATTTCTCAGCAGTTTTGCTGCTGTAATAAATTATAAAATTGCTCGGAAGTTAGTTGTTAAAAACAAGCATGTGAAATAAATGTAAGTACGATTGTATTACAAAGAGCACAGCACTGGCAAACACTAAACCGTTTTCATCTAGTTGTGTTTTTGCACCAGATATCCTATATGTAGGTAATTTTACCAAAATGACGAAATAAGAGAGTAGAGCTGTTAAAAATGTTAGTAATATTTGCAGTGCACTGATTTAGTCTTAAACAGGTCTGTGTCCTATTCCATCTTTGGCCAGATTCCAAGTGATATTGTAAGGAATGTGTTATATCTGTGGGTATTTCTAGCTTGCATGGTTCAGTTCCAAAAGATTGAATCCAAATAAATCAGGTTATCAGATTTCTTCTATTGTAGTAATTTAATTTCATGGTATAAGTATGGAAATCTGCATCTACACTATTTGAATGACTGTGTGACTGCACATTGTATATCATACTGGGAAAAAAAAGCCATATATACATGGAATGTAACTATTTTTATTAAAAGAGAATATATATTGTCATTTTACTGTCATTGTCCTCATCCTCTATTCACATTATCAGTAAAATCGGGCATTAATAGTTCTTCTAACCAGCTAATAGCACTGATCAAGTCTCACAAGTCCATATATGACTCTATCAGAGGAATAGCTTCAAGCTCCTGGGCCCTACAATTATCATCAAACGTTTTGAGACTGACGCAAATTTTGCTGCTTCAGTCTTTATTGTGACAATTTACATTAAAGGGGTTGTCCCGCGCCGAAACGTTTTTGTTTTTTTTCAATAGCCCCCCCGTTCGGCGCGAGACAAACCCGATGCAGGGGTTAAAAAAGAAAACGGGATAGTGCTTACCTGAATCCCCGCGCTCCGGTGACTTCTTACTTACCTGGTGAAGATGGCCGCCGGGATCTTCTCCCTCGGTGGACCGCAGGTCTTCTGTGCGGTCCATTGCCGATTCCAGCCTCCTGATTGGCTGGAATCGGCACGTGACGGGGCGGAGCTACAAGGAGCCGCTCTCCGGCACGAGCGGCCCCATTCAGAAAAGAAGAAGACCGGACTGCGCAAGCGCGTCTAATCCGGCGATTAGACGCTGAAAATTAGACGGCACCATGGAGACGAGGACGCTAGCAACGGAACAGGTAAGTGAATAACTTCTGTATGGCTCATAATTAATGCACAATGTACATTACAAAGTGCATTAATATGGCCATACAGAAGTGCTGAGCCCCACTTGCTTTCGCGGGACAACCCCTTTAACTCTAGATTGTTATGAAGAGTGATCAGATGAATTACAAAAATTTGCAAAGTCATTCCTTGCCATCAAAATTAACTTAATAAAGAAAAGATAATTCCTTTGAATTTCAGCCCTGCCCACAAAATGACCTGACATAATTTTAGTGATCTCCTCCTTAGCTCTGGAGAACGTGTTAATGAGGACGAGGCTGATTGAATTATGAGAGCAGACTGATTGATTAAAAAGGGGGGGGGGTGCTTGCAATCTTTGTCTTCTTCTATTAACCATGGTTACCTCCAAGGAAACATGTGCAATCATCATTGCTATGAATCAAAAGGGCTTTACATGGAAGGGCACTGCTGCTTGTAAGATTGCCCCTAAATCAACTATATATCAGATTATCAAGAAATTCACGGAGAGAAATTCAATTGCTCTGAAGAAGGCCTCAGGGTGCCCAAGAAGGTCCAGCAAGTGCCAGGACCATCTCCAAAAGAGGATTTAGCTATGAGATTGGTTCAACACCAGTGCAGAGCTTTCTCAGGAGTGGCAGCAGGCAGATGTCAGTGCATCTGCATGCACAGTGAAACCAAGGCTTTTGGAAACTAGCCTGGTGTCAAGAAGGAAAGTAAAAAAAGCTACTACTCTCCGAGACATCAAGGACAGACTGACATTATGCAGGAAGTACAAGGATTGAACTTCAGAAGACTAGGTAAAGCTGTTTTCTCTGATGAAGCACAGGTGAATGAGCCCTTACTGAGGTGGATGCAGATAGAAACTGGTGATTGTTTATAATTATAGGCTGGATTTAACTTTAATCAATTTTGGTGCGATGATCCCTTTAAGAAGAAATTGTTTTGCAGCTTAGATACTGATATTGCTTCTTTCTCTTATATTACTATAGTAAGTTATGGGCTGTTACTCAGCATTCAATACTCCTGAATTTTAAATCAGATTAACTGTTTACTGGTTCAGTGCCTCCTACTATATCATTACTTCCTATCAACTGATATAATGATATATCTGTTTCTGGAAACACTGTGTAGAAATCATTATAGTTGACAATGCATTGCCCATATGGGTTGTCACTCAGCTTTTATAGAGCCCTGAATAGAATTATTCCCTTGTGTCACTATTAGGCCTTAGTCACACGGGCGTTTTTTCACGCGATTTGCGCATCGCATGACGGATGCGCATGCGCAAATCGCGTGACCGGCGCCGAAAAATCGCCCGAAAATCTGCTCCCGCTGAGCCAATGAGGGCCAGCAGTCACTTACCCATTCATGAATGGGTGTGTGAGTGAGCCCTGCCTCTGATTGGTCAGGCTATGAGGAGAACTGACAGCGGCCGCGGCAGGACTCCGGCTGCAGCGGAAAGGTGAGTATACAAATTTTTTTTATTTTAACACATTTTAGGATGAATTGCAGGGAAGGGCTTATATATTTAAGCCCTTCCCGACAATTCATCCCGTGCACGCCGGCAGCCCATTGCTGTCAATGGAGCCGGTTGTATTGCCGGCTCCATTGAATTCAATGGGCAAACATCGTTCTTCTCTGTCACAGCTGTTACAGCTGTGGCAGAGAAGAATGATTTGTCTTCTATATGTTCTCAATGGGGTCGGCGCTGCTGCCGCTGGCCCCATTGAGCGCATATACAGAAGAGAACAGGAATCGCAGATCGCAGATAGGTGCGATCTGCGATTTCTGTTCTATAATTTATCGGACGAGCGCATAAAAAGCGCTCATGTCCGATACCATTGCAAAGCAACGGTTTTATAAAATCGCCGGACGCATGCGCATGCGCAAATCGCGGCTAAAAACGCCCGTGTGACTAAGGCCTTAGAGATGAGTGAGCATACTCGCTAAGGGCAATTACTCGAGCGAGCATTGCCCTTTAGCAAGTACCTGCCCGCTCGGTAGAAAAGATTCGGCTGCCAGCGCGGGGGAGCGGTGAGTTGCGGGAGTGAGCAGGAGGGAGCGGGGGGAAGGAGGAGGAGAGAGATCTCCCCCCCGTCCCCCCCTCCGCTCTCTCCCGCCGCCCCCGCCGGCAGCTGAATCTTTTCTTCCTAGCGGGCAGGTACTCGCTAAGGGCAATGCTTGCTCGAGTAATTGCCCTTAGCGAGTATGCTCGCTCATCTGTAGTCACTATGTATTTAAAGTATATGTGTTATGTATACATTTACTGCTTTTAACTATTTGTAGTGTTATGTAATAGCATTTAAGAACTATTCTTGTGTGTTATATTTTTTTCTCCATTGCTTCCTTTTACCATGTTATCATGTGATATAATATATGTGGTATTAGGGCTCAGTCACACGGGCGTTTTTATGCGCGTATATACGTGCGTAAAAAAAGACGCGTGACCATGTCCATTGCCACCCATATGTCCTATCTTTTGTAGGTGCATTTTTTTTTTTTGATGAACACAGTACAAATGCAGTACGAACATTTTTTACGGGCGTATATACGCGCGTAAAAACGCCCGTGTGACTGAGCCCTTAGTCAAGTGATGTACATGGGGCTTTTTTTAAGGAACTTTTTACTGACATAGCACAGGCTCTGAGTAAGGTAAACATCAAAATGCATAAGCCACAGAGATTGATATCACTTTTTGGCCCCCTGCACATGATCAGAAATTCCGCGGCGGGATTACAAAACCCAATCCTATGCACACAGCTGTGATTTGTCTGTGTGAAAACATGCACGGAAAACAAGCCGCAGCATGTTCTATTTCTGTGCGGGCCTCTGCGAGGCCCGCACAGAAATGTCACTACTATTGCGCCGGCTCCGCTCTGCGCATGCGCTGGCTGGGCGGCTGCCAGCACATCACAGAGCAGAGCAGTCGCGGAAGCAGGTGAGCCGCACTGGTCACTGCATGGGGCGCAGGTCGGATCCCGCTGCAAGAATTCTCGCAGCACAATCCAACCCGGCCGTCTGCAGGCGGCCTTTCTGACAGTTGTTATCCATGTTTAATAAACATAGGATATTTTATTATGGGACTGTCCTGTGACCTATTTTTGGCCTTATTAGGTGCTCACATAGCAAGTGGATCCCTGGATGTGGTGAGCTGACCTGTGTTTTTGCTAGGAGAAACATACATTGGCTCACAGCTGGTGAAGATTCCCTTTTTGGTGCATGGATGGACTGAGATGCACCTGATGTATTAAGAGATATGTGCATTTTAATAAATTAGGCTCATTTTGTTCTTGCAGGAACCTTACAGTTGTAAGGTAGAGGCACTGCCTGCTTTCCCCCTTACTATTACAGTGGCATGTCGCCGCTGTTTGATGCAGCTGCTGGCTACAAGTTGAAGCCCCGTACCTCTGGTTCGCTACCCAGCCAGGAGGGGGAGTGGGAGTGAGGAGGAGACTGGTGCTTGCCAGCACCGGTCAAAAGAGTGTTGACAGGCACTGTTTGTTCCCCTCTGCCAGCCAGAGCCATGGCTGGGGAGTCATAGCACCATGTTGGAGCCGCCGGATGGTGCCATTATGGCTGAGCCTCATAGAGGCTGAAGCGACAAGGGTTTCTGCCCCCTTAGGTAATATAACACTGATGTAGCTAGTAAGAATTTAGGCCCAGCACCTCTTCCCTGCACTAAGTGTGAGAGTTTCTTGCGCCAAAAGGGCCCAGTATAAAATGGTCTGTGCTGTGTTACAAGCAGCTCAGAGAGTAGCTGTGAGAGGCATTGCAACAGCAGCAGAGGGTGGCAGAGGCAGACAGATGCACAAATCGTGGTAGGGACCTTTTTGTTGACAGTAGAGCAGCAGTACCTCATGCTAGGGGAGTAGCAGCATCGGACAGACCACAAGAAAAGCCCCTGATGACCAGAAGGATGAAGATGCCGCACCAACGACAGACCGCAGGGAAGGAGAGGAAGTCTATTTTTCCGCAGGGAATTCAATCCCCGAAGAAGATGATAGCACCGTGGACCGGAAATTGGTGAAAGCTGCATGAATAATGTAAGACCAGTCCAACAACATTAGTGTGCACACATTAAATAGACTATGACTGATGGATGCTACTGGGGGAGTCTCTTCCTGAAGGGACTGTGATGTGAGGTTACCAGTTAGTTAATGAGAGATGCTATGTATAGTACAGCCAGTGAGCAATGTTATGTGTATGGATCTATGATGCCTGATGTAAAGTGTACTGGGACAGAGCAAATGGAGAAACAATACTGGCTCTCCAATGAATCTCAACAGGCCGTGAGACAAGATTTATCCAACTTGTCTTTTCTTTGTGTCAATTAAAACCAGCAGATGAGTGACAGAGGTTCAGGGTTAACAGTGCTATGCGTCATTCAGAGATGCGAGATGGAAATGTAAGAGAGATGTCTTTTTGCACCTATGGTGTGTGAGTCCTCAGTGAGGATCTACTCTGGCACCTACTGTGGATTAGGCCAAGAGGTAATCATTCCGTGGAACTTGGAGAAATAGTACAGAGTACAACATTTGAGTATGGAGTGTTACTACCAAGTTGTGAGTCACTGTAAAAATACTCATGCCCTCCTATGGAGTGCCTAACTACTAGTTTGTTTCATTGTTATAAAAAACTTCGCTGCCTCTACCTCCGTTTGTCATCGCCACACCATCCTGAACTGTGTCGCACCACCACCCGCGACTGGTTACACAGTATTAATTCCAGCGGAGAAACTACAGTCTTAATAAACTCTCCCCCTACATATTTAAATCATGCTAATTTAAGAGGGAATCATTCTGCATTCGTGCTACTGAGATTCCCTGTTTTAGGGTGCGTTCACACACAGTGGAATTGGTGCATATTATTCTGAATGGAGTCTGCAGCAAAAACCGTGACAAAATCCGAACCAAATGGTGCAGATTTTGACATTTATTTTAGTGTGGATCAATGCAAATAATCTGCAGCGCCAAATATGCTCTGGATTTTGGTGTGGATCTGCACCAGAGAACATTACGTATGAGCACACCTAACACTGCTTCACCCTCTTATCCTACTATACCAGATTTTAGAGATCTAGGGCTTAAACAGACATGCGTATGTGCTAATACGCTTGCTGCTATGGAGCGTACTAGCGCTTGAAGTCTTTTTGACTATTCAAACTCTGCACTATTGCGTGTGACTGCAGGAAGGAGACGGACGTACCTGCAGACGGCCGTCTCTCTGCAGCGCCGGAGGAAAGAACACATGACCGGCAATGAAGTCAGTCACATGTTCTTTCCTCCAGCACTGCAGAGAGACGGCCATCTGCAGGTACGTCCGTCTGCTGGTGTCAGTCACACGGGTGCATCGGCGCCGGTGTACAGGTGCCGATGCGCCCGTGTGACTGAGGCCTCAGTGTGAAGTTAGGTCCTGTCCTATCTTTCTTGCATGTAAAAAAATGATGTGCGAGAAAGATAGGCCAAGCGCTATCTTTTCTTGCGCCTAGTATTAACTCGCGAGAATCCCAATAGTGAAAGCAAAACCATTAAAAAGAATGGTTTTGTTTTGTCCCTTTTGCGGACGTGATTTTCATAGCCGCGAAACAGGACAAAAACACTCCATTTGTTTTAGCCCTTAAAAACCATTGACATTTTAGAGAGTCAATAGAATATTTGAGAAATCAATGAAATGGCGTGCAGATACTTTAAGGTAAAAATCTGCAGATGACTTTGATTTGCTAACAGTATCTGCATTTTTTTAAGGTTAGAATTGGTGTAACATTGAGAATACACAGTAGTTGTAATCTGATATTTGGGAGTTTGGTAGACAAAAGGAGTCACTTCCATAGTTTATTAATAAAACACACAAAACTGTGGCTGAGGTGATCTGGCGATAAGTATTGTAATTCAAGAGCAGAGACAAATCCAGAAAGATGAAATCATTCCATGCAGAAAGAATAAGCTTAACCCGTGACTAAAATACGTAAGTCAGTTCTGGCATTAATCCACCAGTGATTAAAGGGTTTGTGAAATGTTTGGAGGTATTAGAAATAAAAGAAGGGACATTTATCTCGACTGCATACCTCGGTCAATAGGAGAAAAATGCTTTCAATAGTTATTTCTGACCTGATAGTAGTTGCTGATTCCATGTATTTCCTATAATATGTGTAAATGAATACTGCTGCTCTTACCAGAGGGAAGAAATGCTTGAGTGTTCATGGAAGGAGAGAAAGATAGATTGGAAAATTATATTAAATCCATGACTGTTGACAAAAATGTTGAGATCATATCAAATCATTTGGAAGAGAAGGAGGAAGCCTTCAATGAGAAGAATTGTAAGAAAGAAAATCTTGCTCTTATTGGATTACAATATCAAAGAATGTACACATGTTCCACATTCTCTTGTTTCTGTACATTGCAAAACATCTTTTGCTTGATTTATCTTACAAGATACAAATCCCAATTTTTATGGATGTAACTGTTTTTCTTAGAGTCTTAGGGAAAAGAATAATTATGTTCTAAGACATGAAACAGAATAACGGATATACTATACTCTGTAATCACTCTCTCTATGTACATACACAGTAAATATATATATATATACACACACACACACACACACATTTATATGTATATATATATATATATATATATATATATATATATATATATATATACATACATATATAGCTGTAGATTTAGCAGCTAATCATATGGAAAACTTTCCTTTTAGTGTTTGTATACAAGACTTGAACTACTCTAAAATCATGCTTTTGCTGCTGGTGTGAGTCTAACTTTTCACTGCAACTTAGAGTTGTCTCTATTATACGCCAGACACGAAGGTACAGTACTGATCTAGTGCTGTCAAAGCTAGAATAATCAACAATTAACCCAATATTTTCTATCTTGTTCAGACCAGTATGAAGACTTCTTCCAACTATGATATGCTTCAGAGTTTGCTGACATTTACTATATAATTTACGCTAGAATTCTGGTGTAGAAAAATCACACATTTTTTTGTGCAAGGCCTGCTTGCACAAAAGTTTTGCAACTTTTCTTCTTTCTGCACTGGCCTTGCCACTTTT
This sequence comes from Eleutherodactylus coqui, assembly GCF_035609145.1. Lineage (NCBI taxonomy): Eukaryota > Metazoa > Chordata > Amphibia > Anura > Eleutherodactylidae > Eleutherodactylus > Eleutherodactylus coqui. Next base: position 387,066,754 of record NC_089837.1, on the reverse strand, counting down.
CCTAAAAGTGGGTAGGACTTGTCTATAGGTTGTGTGGCCTCCCCGGACCAACAGATTTATGTACAATTTACGCCAGGAACTTGTACGCTGGGTTTGACTTGACATACATTTCTCTGTATGCCTTTCCATGTATCAGGGGAATTGTGCACCAGTGGAAATTATACTGGCATTAGAAATGCTGGTCTTAGTAAATTTCACCCAATGTCCTTTATGGCAGGTGTTATGCCTCTTATAACAGCTACAATACCCCCCATGACAGCCAGAAGACGCCCAAAAAGACTCCAAAACTCTATCCATAACAGCCACAATGACAGCCACAAGGCCCCATATGCTAGCCGCTCTGCCCCAATGACAGCCACAATACCATTCATGGCATTAACGATGCCCCCTTTGAGATCATCGCATGACTACTTTCTATGCCGAGCTTCATATTTGTGAACTGTACAGCTTCACATCGGCTCCGAGAGACTTCTCTACTAGCTTTCAACTGTATCTGTGTCCAGATGATGTTTCTCGAAGAATGCTGAGTTATATTTCCCACAGCTATCTCTGATAATAGTCTTGACACCTCATGGTATAAAAGGAGCCTTACCCCCTCTCCCAAGAAACAGAAAACATGTATGCTAGGCCAGCCGATGAAAGTTGATGAAGACATGATACTGCTACATATTTTTTGTAGACTCTTACAGGGGATCATCATATACCTACAAGGTAAATCCAATGATATTTGTGTTATTTTAATGCTAAGTAAGTACCTATTAGGGTTTCAGAGGCAAGATCTTAATTAGCAGTACCGTATGAAATAGGATTACTTAATACCCATCACATGTAGCCCCTCTGTCAACTTCACTGCTGCAGCATACATAGCATGCAATATCACTACAGAAGTGGAATATCCAGCTTGTTTTTGCTTGCACCACATATAATAGCAAAAGTCATTGAAGGAGAACTACGCTATCTTAAATGCATTCAGATGGTTGGGATACTTTGTTTTGGCTAAAACAGCATCTGATGTTCTTCTGTGACAAAATTTTATCTCATATTGCCATCTGTAGCCTGCCTTAGTCAGGTTGGATATACGCCCAAAAAGCCACAGGCCTTTGCTTTATAGAGATGCATATTTACAAGAAAACTGCTCTTTATAGTAGATGTTAAATTATGTTCAATTAAAGAATAAATAATGCATATGATAGCCATAGGAACATTGCACTGGTCAGGGTACTGTGGCTGCTATGCTGCAAGGTAACAAAGCCAACCATTGACCCAGCATGCTTTGGTTATCTGAAAATGTTGAACACACTTGTAAGATATACAAAATTTTACATTATTCATGAAACTGACCATCTATACGAAAGGATAGATAGATAGATAGATATGAGATAGATAGATAGAAAGATATGAGATAGATAGATAGATAGATAGATAGATAGATAGATATGAGATAGATAGATAGATAGATATGAGATAGATAGATAGATAGATAGATAGATATGAGATAGATAGATAGATAGGATAGATAGATATGAGATAGATAGATAGGATAGATAGATATGAGATAGATAGATAGGATAGATAGATAGATAGATAGATAGATAGATAGATAGATAGATAGATAGATAGATATGAGATAGATAGATAGATAGATAGATAGATAGGATAGATAGATAGGATAGATAGATAGATAGATAGATAGATAGATAGATAGATAGATAGATATGAGATAGATAGATAGATAGATAGATAGGATAGATAGATAGATAGATAGATAGATAGATAGATAGATATGAGATAGATAGATAGATAGATATAAGATAGATAGATAGATAGATAGATAGGCTTATTCACATATCTGTGTACTAATTTATATACATCTTAATAACTGTGTTCTGTAACTTGCGCTGTTTTGTATTTTTCCATAACACTGTATATTCTCATAAAAGCCTATATAAAAAATAAAAGTTGTATACATTTGTAACAGTTTTAACCTCATATTTTGATTTAAAGCCATACACGCGTTCAATTATACCTCATTATCTTAAATGAACATTGCTGAATATATAAAATCAGCTGAAAGTATGATTAGGGTCACATTTTCTGGACATTTGGTTCATGTTTACTAAATCTCTTCTGAGTTTATCAACTTTTGGTTTGAAACGTCTGTGCCTTATTAATCTCATTTTCGTTCATTCTATTCCAATTTTCTGTGGATATGAAAGATAGGATTTAAATTTAGTTGTGTGGTTGAATATAAAGGAGCTGCATTGAGTCAATTCCATTAAAACACAAACCACATTTATTTCCACTTTGAACCATGATCACAGCTTGCTTACAATGAAAAAGGGATAATGACACTTATAAATATTTAGGGAGCAGCGAGGATTAGATCATGTTTGCATTCTACCTTTACAAAATAGTTATGTAGTTTAACTGCTAAAAGAACAGGCCGGAGAAATCATCAATCAACTATCAGATTTATTGTGAATTAGAAATGGGCTTCATATGTTTCAGGAAATAACTAAAAAAGTTTATATCATAAATACAAACCAAACAGAAGAAAATCTTACTAGGACCCAAACTGTAGTAGTTTCCAATATAGAAAATCAAGATTTTCACAAAAATATATTTCTGCTTACCACAGACATTACCTTTCATATGGAAGCTGCCCCTGACCTAACAGCCCAGGCTAAAGAAACATAATATTTTATGGTGGCCATTCCAATGAATAACTGTTGATGTAATACATGGGTTGCTCAAGTCCACTAGAGCCGTTGATATGCCTAATTGGAAATGTGGACAGAGGCTGTCTTCATTAAAAACCCCTTCAAGAAATTCAGTGCTCCACCTGTGACTCAAATGATAGACCTTATTGGAATAAGATACTATGATACTATAATAGATAACTATGATGTGTTATACCAGTAGTTAGACCCCTACTGATTTATGACATATAGTATCCAGTCAACAAGCCATAAGTGACTCTAATGGGATTAAGGTACCATTTTAAAGGTACCTATACAGAGAACAACTATCAGCTGAATAAGCGCATGGAAACAGCCATCAACAAGGGATGAGCTCACTAGTTGGGATGAGCTCACTAATAGGGATGAGGTGACAAATAGGGATAAGCTCACTAGAAGGGATAAGCTCACTAGTTGGGATGACCTCACTAGTAGGGATGAGCTCACTAGTTGGGATGAGCTCACTAATAGGGATGAGTTCACTAGTAGGGATGAGCTCACTAGTTGGGATGAGCTCACTAATAGGGATGAGTTCACTAATAGGGATGAGCTCACTAGGAGGGATGAGCTCACTAGTTGGGATGAGTTCACTAGCGGGGATGAGCTCACTAATAGGGATGAGTTCACTAATGGGGATGAGCTCACTAATAGGGATGAGTTCACTAATAGGGATGAGCTCACTAGTTGGGATGAGCTCACTTATAGGGATGAACTCACTTGCTCACTAGTTGTTTCATTTCAGCTCATCGAAAAAGCAGCTGCTGGTTAATCAAAAGTCGTCTGGTTTGAAGTCACAGTTGTTCATATTTGAATGACTTCTGAATGAATTTGCATAAAAATCCCCCCCCCATAAAAAATTGATATGTCAGTAAGCAACTAATAAACAATAAGTACTACGTGTAAAAGCAAATGAATGGCTGTTCTTCGTACGCTTCAGCGACTTTTCTGAGTGACTATAGAAAAGTACGCACAGGAGTAAAAATAAAGGGAAATTCTAGCACTTAATTGAACACAAGAAACCACTTGGGAGAAGCAAGTCCCTTTGATTATAAACTAAGTTATTTTTCCATATTGCTGTGCGGATAAAATCTGTAAGACTTCAACATCACTAAGCAGGACAAAAATGTACTAAACATAGGAAACATATAAAGGGAAATTTACTAAGGCCTGCATTTCCAGCACTGGGTTTAGCTCAATTTTCCTTGGCGCATGAAGAGGCGCAGGTCTCTTCATGTATTAAGCGCAACTGCAGTAACCAGGCATGTTGATTCTACAGCTTAGATAACACTTAATAAGGCTTCTCTCAGACACTCCATAAACATAAGTGACCCTGTGGGATTCTGGGTGAACCCCTCTACCCAATCCCAAGACTGCCTTTGGGGGTGACTCACAAGACACATGAGGGTAGGGTGTCTTACATACAGACATATACAATTTAGACGTACACAACACCATACATTCGACCTGACAATGACTTTTTACAATACAGAAAACCACCACCTTTCTCCTCTATAACACAAGACAAACAAGTAATCACTAGAGATGAGCGAGCACCAAAATGCTCGGGTGCTCGTTACTCGGGACGAAATTATCGCGATGCTCGAGGGTTCGTTTCGAGTAACGAACCCCATTGAAGTCAATGGGCGACCGAAGCATTTTTGTATTTCGCCGATGCTCGCTAAGGTTTTCATGTGTGAAAATCTGGGCAATTCAAGAAAGTGATGGGAACGACACAGAAACGGATAGGGCAGGCGAGGGGCTACATGTTGGGCTGCATCTCAAGTTCACAGGTCCCACTATTAAGCCACAATACCGGCAAGAGTGGGCCCCCCCCTCCCAACAACTTTTACTTCTGAAAAGCCCTCATTAGCAATGCACACCTTAGCTAAGCACCACACTACCTCCAACAAAGCACAATCACTGCCTGCATGACACTCCGCTGCCACTTCTCCTGGGTTACATGCTGCCCAACCCCCCCCCCCCCCCGCACGACCCAGTGTCCACAGAGCACACCAAACTGTCCCTGCCCAGCCTTCAGCTGCCCTCATGCCACACCACCCTCATGTCTATGTATAAGTGCGTCTGCCACAGGAAAAGCAGGCACACACTGCAGAGGGTTGGCATGGCTAGGCAGCGACCCCCCCATAAAAGGGGCGGGCTGATAGTCCACAATGCTGTACAGAAGCAATGAGAAATCCAATCCTGTGCCACCTCCATCTGGAGCTGCACACGTGGGCATAGCAATGGGGAACCTATGTGCCACACACTATTCATTCTGTCAAGGTGTCTGCACGCCCCAGTCAGACGGCGGTTTTTTATAAATAGTCACAGGCAGGTACAACTCCGCAATAGGAATTCCGTGTGCACCCACAGCATGTGTGGCTCCCTGGAACCCACCGGCGGTACATAGAAATATCCCATTGCATTGCCCAACACAGCTGAGGTAGTAATGTCGTGCTTAATGCAGGTGGGCTTCGGCCCACACTGCATGCCCCAGTCAGACTGGGGTTCTTTTCAAGTGTACAGATGTAGTAAAAACTCCGTGTGCACCTACAGCATGGGTGGGTGCCAGGAAGCCACCGGCGGTACATAGAAATATCCCATTGCATTGCCCAACACAGCTGAGGTAGTAATGTCGTGCTTAATACAGGTGGGCTTCGGCCCACACTGCATGCCCCAGTCTGACTGGGGTTCTTTTCAAGTGTACAGATGTAGTAAAAACTCCGTGTGCACCTACAGCATGGGTGGCTCCCTGGAACCCACCGGTGGTACATAGAATTATCCCATTGCATTGCCCAACACAGCTGAGGTAGTAATGTCGTGCTTAATGCAGCTGGGCTAAAAATTTATTTGATTACACTGTAGGCGAGGGCCCACAAAAATTGCTGTATCAACAGTACTAATGTACCTGAAAAAAATTGGCCATGGCCAACCAAGAGGGCAGGTGAAACCCATTAATCGCTTTGGTTAATGTGGCTTAAGTGGTAACTAGGCCTGGAGGCAGCCCAGTTTAACGAAAAATTGGTTCAAGTTAAAGTTTCAACGCTTTTAAGAGCATTGAAACATATAAAAATTGTTTAGAAAAATTATATGAGTGAGCCTTGTGGCCCTAAGAAAAATTGCCCGTTCAGCGTGATTACGTGAGGTTTCAGGAGGAGGAGCAGGAGGAGGAGGAGGAATATTAGACACAGATTGATGAAGCAGAAATGTCCCCGTTTTGGATGGTGAGAGAGAACGTAGCTTCCATCCGCGGGTGCAGCCTACGTATTGCTTACGTATCGCTGCTGTCCGCTGGTGGAGAAGAGAAGTCTGGGGAAATCCAGGCTTTGTTCATCTTGATGAGTGTTAGCTTCTCGGCACTGTCGGTTGACAGGTGGGTACGCTTATCTGTGATGATTCCCCCAGCCGCACTAAACACCCTCTTTGACAAGACGCTAGCCGCAGGACAAGCAAGCACCTCCAGGGCATACAGCGCTAGTTCAGGCCACGTGTCCAGCTTCGACACCCAGTAGTTGTAGGGGGCAGAGGCGTCACCGAGGATGGTCGTGCGATCGGCTACGTACTCCCTCACCATCCTTTTACAGTGCTCCCGCCGACTCAGCCTTGACTGGGGAGCGGTGACACAGTCTTGCTGGGGAGCCATAAAGCTGGCCAGGCCCTTAAAGACTGTTGCACTGCCTGGGCTGTACATGCTGCTCGATCTACGCACCTCCCCTGCTACATGGCCCTCGGAACTGCGCCTTCTGCCACTAGCGCTGTCGGATGGGAATTTTACCATCAGCATGTCCGCCAGGGTCCTGTGGTATAGCAACACTCTCGAACCCCTTTCCTCTTCGGGAATGAGACTGGGAAGGTTCTCCTTATACCGTGGGTCGAGCAGTGTGTACACCCAGTAATCCGTAGTGGCCAGAATGCGTTGAACGCGAGGGTCACGAGAAAGGCATCCTAACATGAAGTCAGCCATGTGTGCCAGGGTACCTGTACGCAACACATGGCTGTCCGCACTAGGAAGATCACTTTCAGGATCCTCCTCCTCCTCCTCCTCAGGCCATACACGCTGAAATGATGACAGGCAAGCAGCATGGGTACCCTCAGCAGTGGGCCAAGCTGTCTCTTCCCCCTCCTCCTCATCCTCCTCCTCCTCCTCAACACGCTGAGATATAGACAGGAGGGTGCTCTGACTATCCAGCGACATACTGTCTTCCCCCGGCTCTGTTTCCGAGCGCAAAGCGGCTGCCTTTATGGTTTGCAGGTTACTTCTCAAGATGCATAGCAGAGGAATGGTGACGCTAATGATTGCAGCATCGCCGCTCACCACCTGGGTAGACTGATCAAAGTTTCGAAGGACCTGGCAGATGTCTGCCAACCAGGCCCACTCTTCTGAAAAGAATTGAGGAGGCTGACTCCCACTGCGCCGCCCATGTTGGAGTTGGTATTCCACTATAGCTCTACGCTGCTCATAGAGCCTAGCCAACATGTGGAGCGTAGAGTTCCACCGTGTGGGCACATCGCACAGCAGTCGGTGCACTGGCAGATTAAAGCGATGTTGCAGGGTGCGCAGGGTGGCAGCGTCCGTGTTGGACTTGCGGAAATGTGCGCAGAGCCGGCGCACCTTTACGAGCAGGTCTGACAAGCGTGGGTAGCTTTTCAGAAAGCGCTGAACCACCAAATTAAAGACGTGGGCCAGGCATGGCACGTGCGTGAGGCTGCCGAGCTGCAGAGCCGCCACCAGGTTACGGCCGTTGTCACACACGACCATGCCCGGTTGGAGGCTCAGCGGCGCAAGCCAACGGTCCGTCTGCTCTGTCAGACCCTGCAGCAATTCGTGGGCCGTGTGCCTCCTATCTCCTAAGCTGAGTAGTTTCAGCACGGCCTGCTGACGCTTGCCCACCGCTGTGCTGCCACGCCGCGCGACACCGACTGCTGGCGACGTCCTGCTGCTGCTGACACATCTAGATTGCGAGACAGAGGTGGAGGAGGAGGGTGCTTTAGTGGAAGAAGCATACACCGCCGCAGATACCACCACCGAGCTGGGGCCCGCAATTCTGGGGGTGGGTAGGACGTGAGCGGTCCCAGGCTCTGACTCTGTCCCAGCCTCCACTAAATTCACCCAATGTGCCGTCAGGGAGACGTAGTGGCTCTGGCCGCCTGTGCTTGTCCACGTGTCCGTAGTTAAGTGGACCTTGCCACTAACCGCATTGGTGAGGGCGCGTACAATGTTGCGGGAGACGTGGTCGTGCAGGGCTGGGACGGCACATCGGGAAAAGTAGTGGCAACTGGGAACTGAGTAGCGCGGGGCCACCGCCGCCATCATAGCTTTGAAGGACTCCGTTTCCACAACCCTATACGGCAGCATCTCAAGGCTGATAAATTTGGCTATGTGGACGGTTAACGATTGAGCGTGCGGGTGCGTGCTGGCGTACTTGCGCTTGCGCTCCAACAGTTGCCCTAGCGACGGCTGGACTGTGCGGTGCGAGACATTGGTGGATGGGGCCGAGGACAGCGGAGGTGAGGGTGTGGGTGCAGGCCATGAGACGGTTGTGCCTGTGTCCTGAGAGGGAGGTTGGATCTCAGTGGCAGGTTGGGGCACAGGGGGAGAGGCAGCGGTGCAAACCGGAGGCGGTGAACGGCCTTCGTTCCACCTTGTGGGGTGCTTGGCCATCATATGTCTGCGCATGCTGGTGGTGGTGAGGCTGTTGGTGGTGGCTCCCCGGCTGATCTTGGCGCGACAAAGGTTGCACACCACTGTTCGTCGGTCGTCAGGCGTCTCTGTGAAAAACTGCCAGACCTTAGAGCACCTCGGCCTCTGCAGGGTGGCATGGCGCGAGGGTGTGCTTTGGGAAACACTTGGTGGATTATTCGGTCTGGCCCTGCCTCTACCCCTGGCCACTGCACTGCCTCTTGCAACCTGCCCTGCTGATGCCCTTGCCTCCCCCTCTGAAGACCTGTCCTGAGTAGGCGTTGCACACCCGGTGGGGTCAGTCACCTCATCGTCCTGCTGCTCTTCCTCCGAATCCTCTGTGCGCTGCTCCCTTGGACTTACTGCCCTTACTACTACCTCACTGCAAGACAACTGTGTCTCATCGTCATCGTCCTCCTCACCCACAGAAATTTCTTGAGACAGTTGGCGGAAGTCCCCAGCCTCTTCCCCCGGACCCCGGGAACTTTCGAATGGTTGGGCATCAGTGACGATAAACTCCTCTGGTGGGAGAGGAACCACTGCTGCCCAATCTAAGCAGGGGCCCGAGAACAGTTCCTGGGAGTGTTCCCGCTCCTGAGCAGGTGTCATTGTAGTGGAGTGAGGAGGCTGGGAGGAAGGAGGAGCAGCAGACAGAGGATTCGGATTTGCAGCACTGGACGGCGCAGAACTGTGGGTGGATGATAGCTTGCTCGAAGCACTTTCTGCCATCCAGGACAGGACCTGCTCACACTGCTCATTTTCTAATAAAGGTCTCCCGCGTGGACCCATTAATTGGGCGATGAATGTGGGGACGCCAGAAACGTGCCTCTCTCCTAATCGCGCAGCAGTCGGCTGCGACACACCTGGATCAGGAGCTCGGCCTGTGCCCACACCCTCACTTGGCCCTCCGCGTCCTCGGCCACGTCCACGTCCACGTCCTCTAGGCTTACCCCTACCCCTCAGCATGCTGTATTACCAGTGATTTGATCTCCCAGGCAGGAAATAAATTGGCGCAAGCCTGCAGGCCAAATATAATGTTTTCGCTTTTTTGCAAAGGGAAGACCCCACTGCGTATATTCAATGAACAAGAAGTTTAATATCTGTGGTGTGGCCCTCAAAAAGTGTCACACAAGTATAGTGTAGCAGAGTTATTAACTCTAGCAGAGCAGGTATTTGCCAGTCAGGAAAGACAATGGCGCTAGGCTGCAGTAAAGCGTAGCTGGTTGCGTCTGATTTTTGTACGTTGTACACGCAGCACACACGTACACGGAGACCTTAGGACTGACACAGGCAGGCCAAATATAATTTCTTTTCCTTTTTGGCAAAGGGAAGGACCCACTGCGTATATTCAATAAACAATAACTTTTAGAACTGTAGTGTGGCCCTGAAAAAGTGACACACAACTTTAGTGTAGCAGAGTTATTAACTCTAGCAGAGCAGGTATTTGCCAGTCAGGAAAGACAATGGCGCTAGGCTGCAGTAAAGCGTAGCTGGTTGCGTCTGATTTTTGTACGTTGTACACGCAGCACACACGTACACGGAGACCTTAGGACTGACACAGGCAGGCCAAATATAATTTTTTTCCTTTTTAGCTTAGGGAAGACCCCACTGCGTGTATTCAATGAAAAACAAGAAGTTTAATATCTGTGGTGTGGCCCTCAAAAAGTGTCACACAAGTATAGTGTAGCAGAGTTATTAACTCTAGCAGAGCAGGTATTTGCCAGTCAGGAAAGACAATGGCGCTAGGCTGCAGTAAAGCGTAGCTGGTTGCGTCTGATTTTTGTACGTTGTACACGCAGCACACACGTACACGGAGACCTTAGGACTGACACAGGCAGGCCAAATATAATTTCTTTTCCTTTTTGGCAAAGGGAAGGACCCACTGCGTATATTCAATGAACAATAACTTTTAGAACTGTAGTGTGGCCCTGAAAAAGTGACACACAACTTTAGTGTAGCAGAGTTATTAACTCTAGCAGAGCAGGTATTTGCCAGTCAGGAAAGACAATGGCGCTAGGCTGCAGTAAAGCGTAGCTGGTTGCGTCTGATTTTTGTACGTTGTACACGCAGCACACACGTACACGGAGACCTTAGGACTGACACAGGCAGGCCAAATATAATTTTTTTCCTTTTTAGCAAAGGGAAGACCCCACTGCGTGTATTCAATGAATAATAAATGTCTTCTGGCCCTGCCTACACAATTCTATCCCTGTAGTATTAATGCCGGGTGCAATGCTCTGCACAGCCGGTTTTGAGGAAAAAAATAAAAAATGCAACACTGCTAACAGCAGCCTGGACAGTACTGCACACGGATAGAAGTGGCCCTAGAAAGGACCGTTGGGGTTCTTGAAGCCTACACTAACTCCTAACACTATCCCTGCCTAACCCCCACTTCTGTCCCTATTGCAGGGCGCAATGCTCTGCAGATCCAATTTTGGACAAAAAAAAAAAAAAATACTGTGCTAACACAGTACTGCACACTAGTAGATGTGGCCCTGAGAAGGGCCGTTGGGGTTCTTGAAGCCTACAATAACTCCTAACACTCTCCCTACAGCAGCTCCAACACGATAGTACTTTCCCTCAGCTAAGTCACAAGGCATCTGAGGCGAGCCGCGGGAGGGGCCGACTTTTATACTCGGGTGACATCTGATCGCCCCAGCCACTCACAGCAGGGGGGTGGTATAGGGCTTGAACGTCACAGGGGGAAGTTGTAGTGCCTTCCCTGTCTTTCAATTGGCCAGAAAAGCGCGCTAACGTCTCAGAGAGGAAACTGAAAGTAACCGGAACACCGCGTGGTGCTCGTTACAAGTAACGAGCATCCCGAACACCCTAATATTCGCACGAATATCAAGCTCGGACGAGTACGTTCGCTCATCTCTAGTAATCACAAATACAATTACACACACAACATGAGTGCTGAGTGGCCCTAAAGTCTGGGACACTACACATCTAGGCACCTCCATGTGCCTTCTCCAAAATGTACACCAGGTCTGACATAGCATACATTTCTGGTATAATGAAAAAAGCTTGGTACTCTGTTGGCCAGTAGAGTGGAATGTGATTGTTTCAAGCAAGATTTATTTCTCTACTCATCCTGTTGTAGTATTCTTTTAAGTGCAAATTAATCACATCCATGTCTGTGCCTTGTCATAAGTATGTGTGTATATATATATGCATGCTGTAGTGGGCCAGGGTCTGGGGTCCTCTCCAGCACCTTTGTATGTATGATTTATGTTTGTCTAGTGTCACTGTCATAAATGTGGAATACATCAGGTTTATGTGTATTGGAGGGTTGCAGGCAAGATTGGGTTAATGTCTGTTCATGTCTGGAGAATGTATCATTTCGTCCTGTGTGTGGTATAAAGGAGGGGTCAAATGTCTATGTGAGGAGTGGAGTCAAGTGTAATATATGTCAGGAGCATCTAGAGGAGGGAGACATGGAGAAGGCCAAAAGGGGGTCTGCTGTTTCCGCTTGGGCCTATCCTTTCCTGAGATACTCCCCGTAGTCATTAGCCACATGGAATGCATAAGCTCGCACAAGAGAACAGCTGCGCGGGAACTGTGTGTGTCTGGAGAGAGAGAGAAACTATTGGGATCTATTTGGGCTGCCTGTGACCGTCGTGACTGTACTGCGTCTCTGCTGGGGGTAGTTGTCCTAATTCATACGCAGCCAGCTAAGTGTTACAGCAGGCTTGCGCAAAATTCTTTCCTGGCTCTGCGTTGCCTCTTACATCACCGCTGTCATCCTGTCCAGAGTGAAACAGTCTGCAGTAATTTTACATAGTCCAGGGCCAGTAGTGGTGGTGAGGCAGGGACAGTGAAAGACATATCCAGTCTATATAGGCAGTGGGCTTTTCCAAAAAAATTTGGGAAAAAAAATCTATTTGGGCTGCCTGTGACCGTCCTGACTGTACTGTGTCTCTGCTGGGGGTAGTTGTCCTAATTCATACGCAGCCAGCTAAGTGTTACAGCAGGCTTGCGCAAAATTCTTTCCTGGCTCTGCGTTGCCTCTTACATCACCGCTGTCATCCTGTCCAGAGTGAAACAGTCTGCAGTAATTTTACATAGTCCAGGGCCAGTAGTGGTGGTGAGGCAGGGACAGTGAAAGACATATCCAGTCTATATAGGCAGTGGGCTTTTCCAAAAAAATTTGGGAAAAAAAATCTATTTGGGCTGCCTGTGACCGTCCTGACTGTACTGCGTCTCTGCTGGGGGTAGTTGTCCTAATTCATATGCAGCCAGCTAAGTGTTACAGCAGGCTTGCGCAAAATTCTTTCCTGCCTCTGCTGTGCGTTCTGTAAGCGAAGTCAGCCTCCAACCACAGGCCAATAAGCGGCACATTTAATCACAGCGTTCTGTTTCTGCACTACGGGTAATACAGCATGCTGAGGGGTAGGGGTAGGCCTAGAGGACGTGGATGCGGGTGAGGACGCGGAGGCCCAAGTCAGGGTGTGAGCACAGGCCGAGCTCCTGATCCAGGTGTATCGCAGCCGACTGCTGCGGGATTAGGAGAGAGGCACGTTTCTGGCGTCCCCACATTCATCTCACAATTAATGGGTCCACGCGGTAGACCTTTATTAGAAAATGAGCAGTGTGCGCAGGTCCTGTCGTGGATGGCAGAAAGTGCATCCAGCAATCTATCGACCACCCAGAATTCTGCGCCGTCCACTGCTGCAACTCTGAATCCTCTGGCTGCTGCTCCTCCTTTCTCCCAGCCTCCTCACTCCATTACAATGACACATTCTGAGGAGCAGGCAGACTCCCAGGAACTGTTCTCGGGCCCCTGCCCAGAATGGGCAGCAATGGTACCGAATTCTCTCCCAACCTTTGGAAAGTTCCCGGGGTCCGGGGGATGAGGCTGGGGACTTCCGGCAACTGTCTCAAGAGCTTTCAGTGGGTGAGGAGGACGATGACGATGAGACACAGTTGTCTATCACTCACGTAGTAGTAATTGGAGTAAGTCCGAGGGAGGAGCGCACAGAGGATTCGGAGGAAGAGCAGCAGGACGATGAGGTGACTGACCCCACCTGATTTGCTACGCCTACTGAGGACAGGTCTTCAGAGGGGGAGGCAAGTGCAGCAGCAGGGCAGGTTGGAAGAGGCAGTGTGGTGTCCAGGGGTAGAGGCAGGGCCAGACCGAATAATCCACCAACTGTTTCCCAAAGCGCCCCCTCGCGCCATGCCACCCTGCAGAGGCCGAGGTGCTCAAAGGTCTGGAAGTTTTTCACTGAGAGTGCAGACGACCGACGAACAGTGGTGTGCAACCTTTGTCGCGCCAAGATCAGCCGGGGAGCCACCACCACCAGCCTCACCACCACCAGCACGCGCAGACATATGATGGCCAAGCACCCCACAAGGTGGGACGAAGGCCGTTCACCGCCTCCGGTTTGCACCACTGCCTCTCCCCCTGTGCCCCAACCTGCCACTGAGATCCAACCCCCCTCTCAGGACACAGGCACTACGGTCTCCTGGCCTGCACCCACACCCTCAACTCCGCTGACCTCGGCCCCATCCACCAATGTCTCTCAGCGCACCGTCCAGCCGTCGCTAGCGCAAGTGTTGGAGCGCAAGCGCAAGTACGCCGCCACGCACCCGCACGCTCAAGAGTTAAACGTGCACATAGCCAAATTTATCAGCCTGGAGATGCTGCCGTATAGGCTTGTGGAAACGGAGGCTTTCAAAAGTATGATGGCGGCGGCGGCCCCGCGCTACTCAGTTCCCAGTCGCCACTACTTTTCCCGATGTGCCATCCCAGCCCTGCACGACCACGTCTCCCGCAACATTGTACGCGCCCTCACCAACGCGGTTACTGCCAAGGTCCACTTAACAACGGACACGTGGACAAGCACAGGCGGGCATGGCCACTATATCTCCCTGACGGCACATTGGGTGAATTTAGTGGAGGCTGGGACAGAGTCAGAGCCTGGGACCGCTCACGTTCTACCCACCCCCAGAATTGCGGGCCCCAGCTCGGTGGTGGTATCTGCGGCAGTGTATGCTTCCTCCACTGAACCACCCTCCTCCTCCTCCACCTACGCAACCTCTGTCACGCAACCTCTGTCTCGCAATCAAGATGTGTCAGCAGCAGCACGTCGCCAGCAGTCGGTGTCGTGCGGCACGGCAGCACAGCGGTGGGCAAGCGTCAGCAGGCCGTGCTGAAACTACTCAGCTTAGGAGAGAAGAGGCCCACGGCCCACGAACTGCTGCAGGGTCTGACAGAGCAGACCGACCGCTGGCTTGCGCCGCTGAGCCTCCAACCGGGCATGGTCGTGTGTGACAACGACCGTAACCTGGTGGCGGCTCTGCAGCTCGGCAGCCTCACGCACGTGCCACACCTGGCCCACGTCTTTAATTTGGTGGTTCAGCGCTTTCTGAAAAGCTACCCACGCTTGTCAGACCTGCTCGGAAAGGTGCGCCGGCTCTGCGCACATTTCCGCAAGTCCAACACGGACGCTGCCACCCTGCGCACCCTGCAACATTGGTTTCATCTGCCAGTGCACCGACTGCTGTGCGACGTGCCCACACGGTGGAACTCTACGCTCCACATGTTGGCCAGGCTCTATGAGCAGCGTAGAGCCATAGTGGAATACCAACTCCAATATGGGCGGCGCAGTGGGAGTCAGCCTCCTCAATTCTTTTCAGAAGAGTGGGCCTGGTTGGCAGACATCTGCCAGGTCCTTGGAAACTTTGAGGAGTCTACCCAGATGGTGAGCGGCGATGCTGCAATCATTAGCGTCACCATTCCTCTGCTATGCCTCTTGAGAAGTTCCCTGCAAAGCATAAAGGCAGGCGCTTTGCGCTCGGAAACAGAGGTGGGGGAAGACAGTATGTCGCTGGATAGTCAGAGCACCCTCCTGTATATATCTCAGCGTGTTGAGGAGGAGGAGGAGCAGCATGAGGAGGATGAGGAGGAGGGGGCAGCTTGGCCCACTGCTGAGGGTACCCATGCTGCTTGCCTGTCATCCTTTCAGCGTGTATGGCCTGAGGAGGAGGAGGAAGAGGATCCTGAAAGTGATCTTCCTAGTGAGGACAGCCATGTGTTGCGTACAGGTACCCTGGCACACATGGCTGACTTCATGTTAGGATGCCTTTCTCGTGACCCTCGCGTTACACGCATTCTGGCCACTACGAATTACTGGGTGTACACACTGCTCGACCCACGGTATAAGGAGAACCTTTCCACTCTCATACCCGAAGAGGAAAGGGGTTCGAGAGTGATGCTATACCACAGGACCCTGGCGGACAAGCTGATGGTAAAATTCCCATCCGACAGTGCTAGTGGCTGAAGGCGCAGTTCCGAGTGCCAGGTAGCAGTGGAGGCGCGGAGATCAGGCAGCATGTACAGCACAGGCAGGGGAACACTCTCTAAGGCCTTTGACAGCTTTCTGGCTCCCCAGCAAGACTGTGTCACCGCTCCCCAGTCAAGGCTGAGTTGGCGGGAGCACTGTAAAAGGATGGTGAGGGAGTACGTAGCCGATCGCACGACCGTCCTCCGTGACGCCTCTGCCCCCTACAACTACTGGGTGTCGAAGCTGGACACGTGGCCTGAACTCGCGCTGTATGCCCTGGAGGTGCTTGCTTGTCCTGCGGCTAGCGTCTTGTCAAAGAGGATGTTTAGTGCGGCTGGGGGAATCATCACAGATAAGCGTACCCGCCTGTCAACCGACAGTGCCGACAGGCTTACACTCATCAAGATGAACAAAGCCTGGATTTCCCCAGACAGCGGACAGCAGCGATACCTAAACAATACGTAGGCTGCACCCGCGGATGGAAGCATTGTTCTCTATCACCATCAAAAACGTGGACCTTTTAGCTTCATTAATCTGTGTATAATATTCATCCTCCTCCTCCTGCTCCTCCTCCTGAAACCTGACGTAATCACGCCGAACGGGCAATTTTTCTTAGGCCCACAAGGCTCAGTCATATAATTTTTGTAAACAATTTTTATACGTTTCAATGCTCCTTAAAGCGTTGAAACTTGCACCTGAACCAATTTTTATTTTAACTGGGCTGCCTCCAGGCCTAGTTACAAATTAAGCCACATTAACCAAAGCGATTAATGGGTTTCACCTGCCCTCTTGGTTGGGCATGGGCAATTTTTCTGAGGTACATTAGTACTGTTGGTACACCAATTTTTTGGGGGCCCTCGCCTACAGTGTAATCCAATTAATTTTTTGCCCACCTGCATTAAAGCTGACGTTATATCAGCTGTGCTGGGCACTGCAATGGAATATATTTATGTAACGCCGGTGGCTTCCTGGCACCCACCCATGCTGTCGGTCCACACAGAGTTTTAACTGCATGTGTCCACTTCTAAAGAACCCCAGTCTGACTGGGACATGCAGTGTGGTCCGAAGCCCACCTGCATTAAACATGACATTACCTCAGCTGTGCTGGGCACTGCAATGGGATATATTTATGTACCGTCGGTGGGTTCCAGGGAGCCACCCATGCTGTCGGTCCACACGGAGTTGTAACTGCATGTGTCCACTTCTAAAAAAAACCCAGTCTGACTGGGGCATGCAGTGTGGGCCGAAGCCCACCTGCATTAAACATGACATTACCTCAGCTGTGATGGGCAATGCAATGGGATTTAGTTATGTACCGCCTGTGGCTTCCTGGGACCCTCCCATGCTGTCGGTCCACACGGACTTCACAATAGGGAGTTGTACCTGCCTGTGTCTATGAATTAAAAACCCCGGTCAGGTTGGGGCATGCAGTGTGGGCCGAAGCCCACCTGCATTTAATCTGACGTTAGCTCTGCTGTCCAGGGCACTGCAATGGGATACATTTATGTACAGCCGGTGGGTTCCAGGGAGCCACCCATGCTGTCGGTCCACACGGAGTTGTAACTGCATGTGTCCACTTCTAAAGAACCCCAGTCTGACTGGGGCATGCAGTGTGGGCCGAAGCCCACCTGCATTAAACATGACATTACCTCAGCTGTGATGGGCAATGCAATGGGATATATTTATGTACCGCCGGTGGCTTCCTGGCGCCCACCCATGCTGTCGGTCCACAGGGACTTCACAATAGGGAGTTGTACCTGCCTGTGTCTATGAATTAAAAACCCCGGTCAGGTTGGGGCATGCAGTGTGGGCCGAAGCCCACCTGCATTTAATCTGACGTTAGCTCTGCTGTCCAGGGCACTGCAATGGGATACATTTATGTACAGCCGGTGGGTTCCAGGGAGCCACTCATGCTGTGGGTGCACACGGAATTACCATTGCGGAGTTGTACCTGCCTGTGACTATTTATAAAAAAACGCGGTCTGACTGGGGCATGCAGACACCTTGACAGAATGAATAGTGTGTGGCACATAGGTTCCCCATTGCTATGCCCACGTGTGCAGCTCCTGATGGCGGTGGCACAGGATTATATTTCTCATTGCTTCTGTACAGCATTGTGGGATATCGCCCCGCCCCTTTTAAAGAGGGTCGCTGCCTAGCCGTGCCAACCCTCTGCAGTGTGTGCCTGTGGTTCCTCCTCATGGCAGACGCACTTATAAATAGACATGAGGTTGGTGTGGCATGAGGGCAGCTGAAGGCTGCGCAGGGACACTTTGGTGTGCGCTGTGGACACTGGGTCGTGCGGGGGGGGGGGGGGTTGGGCAGCATGTAACCCAGGAGAAGTGGCAGCGGAGTGTCATGCAGGCAGTGATTGTGCTTTGTTGGAGGTAGTGTGGTGCTTAGCTAAGGTATGCATTGCTAATGAGGTCTTTTTAGAAGTAAAAATTGTTGGGAGGGGGGGGCACTCTTGCCGCTATTGTGGCTTAATAGTGGGACCTGTGAACTTGAGATGCAGCCCAACATGTAGCCCCTCGCCTGCCCTATCCGTTGCTGTGTCGTTCCCATCACTTTCTTGAATTGCCCAGATTTTCACAAATGGAAACCTTAGCGAGCATCGGCGATATACAAAAATGCTCGGGTCGCCCATTGACTTCAATGGGGTTCGTTACTCGAAACGAACCCTCGAGCATCGCGAAAATTTCGTCCCGAGTAACGAGCACCCGAGCATTTTGGTGCTCGCTCATCTCTAATGGTTAATTTTTATGGTGAAGAAAAATACAGCACTCTTGTTTTATCAAGTAGTTTACAAATCAATGATTGCAGACACAGTGAGATGAAGATAATGTCGATAGTGCAATTAAATGAGCATTACAGCACATGAAAGCCCTGGCATCAAGATATTAATTCAATAAAATGACATATATTTGGGAAATCTATTTGTAATATAATGATAATGATAGCATGCCAATGAAGAGAATAAATAATTATAGAGCAGTTAAACAAATCCCATTACATCCACTTCCATAGATTGACTTAGATCTGTTTTTGAATTACTGCATAATGTTGACCTTCTAAGAAAAGGTGTGTTATAAATATTGAAACGGGAGTATATCCTAACAATACAATGAGTGTGATGGACAATACACATATTTATGTTTATTTGATAGTCGCTGGGATTACATGCAACTTATTGCTTATTAATAGTGTATGCTGTGAAGACAATGGTTGTTAAATATTTCATTATAATCACAGGAACTTGGCTGTTTATTATTCTTGAAAAGCATGGATAAAAGAACTTTTTTAAATTGGTAGCAGAATTTTGCAGTGTTTAGCTTTAACTTAATGGAAACTGTTTCAATGTCTTGTCACCGATGGACTTTACATAGATGCACACTGACATAAATTGGTCCCTAAGATAATACAGCTCTTTTTAGGCCTAGACGCTCCGAGTTGGGTTGTATATACTATTACAAGACTATTATACACTGCATTGTTTTTAAACCCATAGAATAGCGCTGAATTGGCTGATTTGATAAATATGCCACATATATGACATATTTTACACAAAGGTTTAGCAAATAGAAGTGACATAAATGGACCAATATATTACAAATTAAGGCTAATGCTACATCCTTGTTACATTTTGTTACCTGGTCACATGATTCACATGATTATACATTCATGCCTAACAACTAAAGTAGAATAATCACCTAATTTTGTGCTGATGCTGACATTCGATTATGAGCAACACTTTGTATGTTAAAGGGATTTTGTCTGGAATTTAATATTGATGACCTATCTTCTTCATTGTTTAACAGTCACAACTCAGTATATTTTGTAGTGGCTGTGTCTAATTCTGCGTCTTACTGCAGTCTAGGCCCATGTAAGTGAATGGTGTAAGGTACAGCCGCTAAAAAATGCACCGAAATTTGACTGTTAAACAATGAAGAGATTGCAGCATTCATGCTAAGGCACTGAGGCGATTCAATCAGCTGGTCATGTAGGTGCTGGGAGTCGGACCTCCACCGATCTGATATTAATGGCCTATCGTAAAGATCCTGGAAAACTCTGGTCACTATAGAAAAAAATGATAAACAATATTATGGGGTCCCAAAACTATTACACATGGCCCAAAAGAGAGGAAGCATAAGCATTGTATCAGGTGGGATAGACTGAGTTCATTTGAAAAAGTGTTGATGCAAAGCCTGTACTCAATTAAATCAGCAATCTGGCCATAAAAATGGGTGGGCTGAAAACAAGATATATGGTTGACTTTTCAATGGGAAACAATATTTCAATCCCCATTTACTGAGTATTTCAAGCCCTGCCCCTGATACACCCAGGTACACCCATAAAACCTACCAGAATCTCCTGTTGAGAGACACAATTGCATTAAGCTTACACAATTTGACCTCTGTTTTGCGGGACAATTCTCTGAAAAATGCAATAGTTGGGAGATATGACAACGCCACCAATGTACTTCTTCTATCACCTACTCTAACTCATAGCCCGATAGTGCAACTAATCAATATCAGCATGCACTCTCCAATATAAACTTTGTCAATCACCTTCCAACAAATCTGTTGTCTTCAATATTAGGTCTTTGAGAATCCAGATATGTCATAGAACTATATTTGTCATTTTATATATGTCCAGTAGGAAATGTACAACACAATCTTGATAGGCGAGCAAAGAACACAAATGATTACATGTTATTTTTGGTTCAATTACTTTAATATAAATGCAATGTAAATGTGCATTTCTGTTTCTATTGTTTGTATCAGCAATGGAAACAGAAATGCGAATTGCCTTTGTAATAGACAACGATTCATTTGGTGTAAAATGATCTTTTATTGCAAATTGCAGATAATAATTCATCTTCTAAAATCTGTCATAAAATAGCAGTACAAGAGGAATACCCTAAGTAACTGCATACTAGCAATGTAGCTGTGCCACTGGGAGGCAGCATTAGGTAATATAGTAAGCTCGTATTAAGATGAAAAGTCTCAGAACTGTCAGCATTTCCTTATTGATTTTAACTGTTAGTCCTGAAAATTATTAACATCATTAATATATAAATGATATTTGCAAAATATGATTAAAAACAGATTCTCCATGTGTTTCAAAAAGAGTTGTATAAAAGAACAGTAAAACGTCTTATATGTAGATATAAGCAGCATGTAATTAAAATTCCATTCATTATATCAGCATGCAAAGGTTCCCAAGTCAGGACCCAGAGGACCTGAGGTTTAAAATGTTACTATTTTTATTACTCTTCACACACATTTCAGCTACCACGTACAAACACTGCTCATGATATGCCAAATATGCCATGTAATTAGATCATTTGGAATCAGGTTAACCTTCACTTTTGGGGGTTGGTCTCTATATGAGTGCTGTCACTATTGTTTAATATGTTTTGAAATGTCTTTTTTTAATGCAACATAGTCAGGCTTACCTATTTTTCTACTTGTTAGATGAGTTCTTTTACCTTTACATTTTATGTTACTTTTATATCTAAGGAAATAGTTTTTTCTAGATTTTTTTCTTGTAGCTCAAGGGATTTTATAAGGTTAGAAAAAAAGCCAACTTTTTTTTCTCCAGAAACACTCCATCTACTGACTGTAAGTTGTATCTGGTATTACAATTCAGTCCTATCCACTTTAATAAGGTTGAGCAGGAATACCAAATAGAGCTTATGGATAAGAGTGGAGCTGTCCTTGTAAAGAAAAAAAAAAGCATTCATGTTTTCCTAACCTTATACAACCAGTTTGAGTACTTCACATAATGAAGTAACATTATAAGCAGACTTTTATATGCAAGGCATTTTTCCTGATTTATTCACACACTTCTCTATGTCTGAAGATGAAATTTCAGATCTAAAGTACAGCCAGCATTAGATTAGCTATTACACGAGTAGGAAACATGCACTGAATTGGATGGCCCCAAAAGCAAAATTGAAATGCCTTACCACTTTTTTGTTCGTGCTATTAAAGACTTATTCACATATTGAGAGTTTATAAATGACTGAAAGTTGGAAGCCTCCATACACATATGAGAGTCATCTGGTCCTGTTGATATTGGTAGGTTCGGTCGACTGTTGGACTTTTGTGTAATATGTATAGGACCTTTTTTCTGTAAGACGAGTTATACCATTATGAGATAGTTTTCAATTTTCTTTTACAAGACATCTTTTATTTTACTGGATTTTTAGTCCAAAGTAGTGTGTTTAGCTTTTACTGTCTTTTCATTTTATTAACAATACACTAACATGTTCTTTCATGCCAGCATACTGTGCCTGCACATGCAAATATACACAGGCACATAAGGGCGTACTACAAGCATGCTTTAATAAGAATTTAGATAAAACAGCCCCGTGGACCTTTCTCAGGTTCTGGGCTGTCTTTCTAATTTAGCTGGCTTGCCAATTTAGCCAGAAAGTGTCCATGTTGACCACTATCAACCGAAGAAAGTGTCTACAATGGGTATGTGCGCATTGAAACTGGACCATGGAGCAATAGAAGAAGGAGAATTGGCTAGGTGAATCACATTTTCTTTTACATTATGTGAAGGGCATGTGGGTTGTTTTCCATGGCAACTTGTATGTTGGCACTTTTGACACGTACTGCCTGCCTAAACGTTTTTACAGAGCCCAAGGCCATGTACACCCCTTCATAAGCAGGATAATGTGCTCTGTCACACAACAGAAATGGTTTGAAGAACTTTACAAAACGTTCAAAGTGTTGACTTGACCTCCAAATTCCCCAGATCACAATCCAAATGAGCATATGTGGGATGTGTTGGACAAATTCCAATGCAAGGAGACCTCACTTCACAACTAAGAGGGCTTAAATGACCTGCTGCCAAAGTCTTAGTGCCAGATACCACAGGATACCTTCTGGGGTCTTGTGGAGTCCATGCCTCAATGATTCACAGGTACTTTGGCAACATGGAAGGGGAACTAAACAATATTTGGCAGGCGGTTCTAATGTTGTGGCTTATCGGTGCATACATATTAAGATATTATTATAAACCTCGTTCTCTACTGCAGCATAAACTCCTTTTACTGCTACTACTATTACTACTCCCATGAACAGTCTAAGGATTACTAATAACAATACAGTAAAAGCAAAAATATGTGATGTATTGAAGAAAATCATTAAAGAATAGTTACGCTTTTTTTAAATATACAGAATAGGCGATTCTAAGCATTTTTGTAGTAGGTTTTGTCAGCCTATTCTGTACATTTTTCTTACAAAACCCGTTGTTAGCTATGCAACTAGGGGAAGATGGGACTGTGAAAGATGCCTTCTAGTCAGTGCATAGCAGTAGAGGGAGCTCCATCCAGTCATGTCTGCATCAGCTGCAGACAACTGTTCTCCTAGAAAGTATCAGTTTATTACTGAATGTCTCAATTTTATTTCTTTTATTTTTAGTCCTAATGTCCAACCACTGTGAGTGTTCTATAAATCCCTATTCACTCCTGCCATTGTCCTTGTCAGTGATCTGTATCAGGAGAAGCTGTTTGTGTTGCAGATGGCTTTCCCCCCTGTACAGTGCCCTGCTCCTCGCCATCAGGTGTACAGTAGTGCATGTCACAACCAAATTTACTAAGTTCCTGACTGTGCATCAAATCCAGCGGGGAGAGGGTGTGCTGTGTAAGAGAGAAGCCGTCTGTAACACCCAACAGCTTCTCCTGACACAGAGTGCTGCTGCACACAGTGGCACGAGCTGGATGGGGATTTATAGAAAATCTGCGGTGGTTGGACACATTGAGAGGAGGACTGAAAGTAAAATAAATAAAATTGAGACATTTAGTAATAAACTAGTACTGTGTATAGGAACAGCTGTCTGCAGCTGGTGCAGACCCAGCTGGATGGAGCTCCCTCTACTGCTATGTACTGAGTTGAAGATGGCTTTCTCAGCCCTTTCTTCACCTAGCTGATAGCTGAAGAGGGAAAAATGTACAGAATAGGCTGATGAAACCAATTGCAAAAATGCTTGGAACAACCTGTTCTGTACATTAAAAAAATGTAGTTACTCTTATAGATTTTACTGCTATTATGTTTCTTTGTTTATTGTCTCATTTTACTATTACTTACATAATAATATCAATGGTGCCCAATTTGGATTCCTGATTTATTGTCATATACTGTACATACTATTAATGAGATCATTTGAAGAACAACGACCTAGAATAGTTACTGTGGTGTTGCTATGATCTTTTGTCACCCAACGCAAGTTGTTTTCATAGTAATTAATTGTCAGTACATGTGTAAAACAAAAGAAACTCTATAGGCTTATATGAAAATTAGCACCATACTCAAATATTAAACAGCCAGCAAGAAAACAGAGATATTATTCCATTGAGCATGAAGAAGAGTTTGATATATAATTTATGTAGGTGAATTATTTAGTATTCATGCAAATGAACTTATTTCTGTCTTCCTCACTGAATGCCAGTTCATCCAATGGACCTATCCATTCTACGCAGCATCAATATTAATATGGAAATGTTATTGTAGACACCTTAGCCATGTGTTTTTTTGTATATTATGATAAACATAAATAAAATCTATCAAATATTAATGACATTTCAATGACCTGCAGCTTAGAAAAAAATCTAGAAGTCATAGGCCAAGACATTGGAGCATAGTGGAATTGTTAACAAGAAATGGTATTTTAGCATGAAATGTCATTGTTAGGTATTTATGGAAAACAGGGTAATGCAAAGGCATGAATAACCATTACATGCTTCCATTTTATATCAATATACAGTCAGTTGTTTTCCCACTAGCTTCTGCATTTAACCATTTCTGCCTTCTCCTTTTCCGGCTACATAGTGCTCAATGACCGCTCCCACTCACCTTATTGATGTATGCCTTAGGGCTCCTGCACACTGGGGAGAGCGATATTGGGCTGCGATACATGGACTGATATCGCCCTCGCAATCCTTTTGAAAGCACCTGGATGTGAGGCGTCTTCAAATGGAAACAGTCTCGCATCCCTGCAGTCGTTCCCTTCCTCCCCGCTGTGGCTGTCACAGCTGCAGTAGGAGATTGCAATGTTCTCCCATTGTTTTCAATGGGGCCAACGCTGCTGATGTTGACCCCATTGAAAACATGTGGAAGCCTCTGGATGTGACAGCTTTGCATCCCTGCAGGGCTGAAGGAATCCCCCGCCACAGCTATCACAGCTGCATCAGAGGATTGTGATGTTCATCCATTGTTTTCAATGGGGCCAGCGCTGCTGCCGCCACCTCCATTGCAAACAATGGGCGCTATTGCAAAAAGAAAGGAGATGCTGCAATTATTTTTTCTTGCAGTAGTGAAAACATCGCGAATGAGAATCAAACCATTGAAAAGCATTGGTTTCATAATCATGCATTTTCACTCACTCTCGTATTGTAATAGAATCGCTTGATTTTCTCGCCGGCGTGAAGGAGCCCTCAAAGTCAATGCAACACTTATATTTTTTCTCTAGTGATTAAAGCCAGGTAGTGATACCTATTCTTTTTTAATGTGTTTTTTGTTTTTTTTGCTGGTAGATTCTATTTTCTGTACATAATTATAAGAACAGACATCTTAGCTGAGCTGCTAAAAACTTCTGTATATACAGTATGCTTTACAGAAGCTTCAAGGACCATAGGAGGCTGTAACTGGAAATGCTCATAGACTTCTATGCAGGATTCTTCTAAATGTGTTCTGTAACCTCTGCAGAGGTCATTGTGCAGGGAGAGGAGGAGGTGAGCTAGGACCATCTCCTATTGTGAAAGATGGATTCTGTGTTATAGATATATGTTTACACCTGCATGAGGGGATTATGGAAGCAGGAAAGGGGAATACCCTAACCAGACCGATCTGTTTTTATGGTAAAATCAAATGGTGCCAAAAGGAGCCCATTGACTAAATGGACTAAAAAAGTCATGCAGGACTTTCTCTTTTGATATATCCTGCTGGTTGTGCGATGGAGGCTCTGAATGCAAATGTGAATATAGCCTTACCCTTTTATTGTAACCCTGCCTTTTATGATAATGACATGACTGCTGAAAAAAGTGATCACCTAAAAGAAGGCGCAGAAGCAACACAACACCATGCAAGTGGAAAGGAATCACAATGACAACTGAACATTTCTGAGAGCTGTAGAGTTTATTTACTGCTTTAGCCTAATAGTAACTGGAAAAATGATACATTACAAATATTACCTCAGCATTATTGTTGACTGCATTTATCCATTTATGACTACCATATACAGTATTCATGTGCAAAATAGTTACATGCTCTAATTTTTTTTTTCAATTGCCAATTTGATGGCAATTTATCAATAATTTTTTTCCATGAAAGGTCCAGAAGGTTTGCAGCCGGAATCTGCATGCAAAGCACCCATAACCATACTATGTTCAGAGTCAGGCCTTAGTCACACGGGCGTTTTTTCACGCGATTTGCGGATCGCATGACGGATGCGCATCCGCAAATCGCGTGACCGGTGCACGCAAGTCGCCCGCAAATCGCCTGAAAATCTGCTCCTAGCCGCGTTTCATTAGAAACGGGCCGGAGCTGTCCAGTGCATTGCATTCAATGGAGACGGCAATAGAGCCGGCTCCATTTAAAGCAATGCGCTGCGGGCGAGCCTGGGATGAATTGTCGGGAAGGGCTTAAATATATAAGCCCTTCCCTGCAATTCATCCTAAAATGTGTAAAAATAAAAAATATATATATACTCACCTTCTCCCGCCAGCCGGAGCTCCGCGCGGCCGTCCTGCAGTGGGTGTGAAGGGGGTGTGAGTCAGACCTGCCCCCTGATTGGCTCAGCGCTGAGCCAATCAGAGGCATGTCTCACTCACACCCATTCATGAATTCATGAATGGATGTGAGTCAGACCTGCCCCTGATTGGCTCAGCGCTGAGAGGCAGCAGTCACTCACCCATTCATGAATTCATGAATGGGTGTGTGAGTGAAACCTGCCTCTGATTGGTCAGGGCTGTGACCAATCAAAGGCAGATCATTCAGCAGGCGGGGATTTTAAAGCCCCGCCGGCTGAATAGTGCCGAGAAGCAGTTCAGGAGAAATGACAGCGGCCGCGGCTGGACTCCGGTTGCAGCGGAAAGGTGAGTATACAATTTTTTTTTATTTTAACACATTTTAGGATGAATTGCAGGGAAGGGCTTATATATTTAAGCCCTTCCCGACAATTCACACCGCGCACGCCGGCAGCCCATTGCTTTCAATGGAGCGGCTGTATTGCCGGCTCCATTGAATTCAATGGGCAAACATCGTTCTTCTCTGTCACAGCTGTTACAGCTGTGGCAGAGAAGAATGATTTGTCTTCTATATGTTCTCAATGGGGTCGGCGCTGCTGCCGCCGGCCCCATTGAGCGCATATAGAGAAGAGAACAGGAATCGCAGATCGCAGATAGGTGCAATCTGCGATTTCTGTTCTATAATTTATCGGACGAGCGCATAAAAAGCGCTCATGTGTCCGATACCATTGCAAAGCAATGGTTTTATAAAATCGCCGGACGCATGCGCATGCGCAAATCGCGGCTAAAAACGCCCGTCTGACTAAGCCCTCAATCAGATTATGTTTTGCCCACTGCGAATTGCAACTGAAAAGCTCTAACACAACCCATAGAAAGAACACAAAAATAATCAGGACAGCACCTCTAGAAAATATATTGATATCACAAATGGGTAAAAAAAAGAAGAATTATGGGGGACTCACTTGGCGTGCACGGCCCAACCTGGAAAGGTTGACCATCACACCTTGGGTCCAGTTATGCAACACAACATATGCACGTTTACCCTTACTCTCTTGTATGCCACTCTACTTCTTCCTATGCACAAAACCTTACCATCCACAGCTCTGCTATATATTAATCCCTCCATCCCTATTTATAATAACTGTTATTGACCATTAGCCATATCCATCCATTTATAGCATTGCTTATAGAGGACGCATCATACAGTGGCCCATGGAGCTTGTAATACAGACCGGCAGGGTAGGCCACTATACTGATCTGGATATTGGAGCCCTACTTCTGAAAGAACACGTAATTGCAAATGCCTTTTATAATCACATACCGTGGTTGCTTTGATATTACAGGTTTAGCGATCTTCTTTTTTTAACCCAGGTATGTAAAATCCATAAAATGAGGTCAGATTAATAGCTTAAAAAATGTGCCCTGGAAAGAACAAGAAAGAGCTGAGTATCGTGTCTGTTATGTGTGTCAGGTGCTTATGCTGTAGTCAAGACGCTTTAGACTGAAAATAGATATTAGCCTTTTATTCCGAATCAGACGACAGCACATCATTACACTAATTAAGGGTTCTAATTACCTTTCTAATATTCAATGTGTTTTAGTGCAGGCTTTATTTGTGTTCCTTGCCAAGAAATGAATCATACTTTCGTTACAAAGAAAATCCGCAATGCATAGTTATATAGATACATATATATTCAGCGACGGAAAAAATGATCCAATTTATACAAGTACAATTACAACATGGCATTTTTAGTGCTTTAATTTATGAATTAAGAGCCTTCCTATTATGCATAGAAACATTATTTGGGTTTCATTGTTCTTACATGAGTGCCCTTTTACCAGTTAATGGAATATGTAGAAAATTAACAAAGTATGTTTACTTAACAACTGGCAATTCATAAATTCATTACACAAGAAAAACAGTACATTGTAATAGCTTTAATAGGTCTTCTTTAAAACATCTAATTTACATTTCTGCCTTCCTTGGCTAAGAAATTACTTCATTAAGACTTTCCTTTCTAAATTAAAGAAATGTTAATGACTGCTCTTATTTATTGCTTCCATATGTAAGTAGTTATCTTTCTTGCAAATGGGAATTAAGCACAAAAATTTCAACAAATGGAGCCAAGCCGCTGAGTGTATGTGTTCTTTATTTAGGGAGAAAGTATATGTGCCTTATTGAATTAACGTTTACCTCCGTGTCTATTGAGCAGACATCCTCTAATGTAAGGACTTTTTTTAGGTGAAGGGGGAGTCTCATTAAAATTTATTTTGAATTGCGGAGAACACTTTATCACATTTTTCAGCCAATAACCTTTGTGAATATTAAACACCTGGTAAGTCTTAGTACTCCAGAGACCTGGTGCTGCTGTGTTTGCCCCATGACCTCTGGAAGTGCCGTTCGCCTGTTTGTGATCCACTTTTACTCTGACAAATCGGTCATTCTGAAGAGAAACACCTGTCTGTCTAGGCTGACCTTAAGTCAATGAAGACATGAAAAAAGTCAGCTGAAAGGAATGGGACCTAGGCAGGTGTTTCCTATTCATTTTCAAATGAATACATACAGTACCAGAAAAGACAGAACGAGATAACGGCTGTCTAATAAGAAAAGACTAATATCTCCTTCAATATCCACTGCTTTCTATCCAGTGCATAGGACAGGGAAGAAAGCATTAGTTTAAGGTTTCCAGTCGCCATCTCGCATTTATCAACATGTGGACTTCAGCTAAATGAACACTTGTGCTGATTTTTATGTTGTGTCATTTTATTAACGATGTTATAAAATTTTGCTGAGTGCAAGGCAGGCTATAATTTTGCTGAAAAGAGTCCAGTGAAAAGGGGCAAGGTAATTGCTTTCTTAATGAAATTACAGCACTTGCTCTATGTTTTATGTGGAGTACTTAGAAAAAAATGCACCACTACTTTAGCGCAAGTTCTACTCACATTTGCCAGCTTCCACTTATTATATGTCAGCTTGCTCACTTTGTCAACAAGCCAGTAACATGACAGCCACCGTGAAGAAAAACATTCACAAGATACTTTTATTTATTAACTGCTTGATCAACTTTTTTTTAAATACATGATTGGAAATGTAATTCTTATTGAATTCTTCCATATGTTCTGGGAACGAGCACTAAAACAGTTGTTCTGGAAAATAGGCCGAGTCAAGGTCTTCCGTCAAGGACACTTTTTAAAAGTTGGCATCTACACCACACATGGTTTTGCATATGTCAGGTCAATGAACCTATGTTGCATAGTGTTCAATTTTTGTTAGCTCCCCGAAACATAAGAACAATTCTTTCATACAAATCACTTGCAGAAATATTACTTACAAGATCTTGCCACAGCTACTCACATGTAATCATATCTGGGACAAGTTATGCTTTTTAGCTCAGAATTGTTCCCATGTAGCACATATACAGTAATCCTGCCCCTTCCAAAAAGTGAAAGGTCAATTCAATATTCTCATTATGCAAACAGTCTCATTGCTGCAGTTTGATATTCGAACAGGGACTAAGAGAATATCTTGAGCAGAGTGAGAAGATAATTGGCAAGCACTGTGGCACTCGTAATTTTCTTTTATCCCTCTACCAGCATTTATCATCTTATGTATAAAAAACATCTGAGACTAATCATATATTAGGCTTTGAAGCCTTAGCAAAATTATAAGGAGGTATTGAGATATTATTTGACTGCATTTTGTATTTAAACTATTTGCAATCCAATGACTGGGACGGATAGAAGTGAACACTAGTTTTTTGTATAATATTTAAGCAACTTCCTCACTTAGAGTTGAACAGTAGAACAACTGAAATACAATTGCCTTCACCCTTCTGGAAGCAAATGGAAGTGATCACTTTGCATCAGGCAGTGGGTATGATTTCTGCCAGGACTCATAAAAATGTTCTATTGTTGATGTGCCTCAGTCAGGGACACTTAGCAGTAAGAATGTCAAATTGTCAAGTGCTTTTAAAACTGTAAGGCAAGAGACACATAGTACCATTTCCACTAGGAGCCAGAGGGATGGATTCCCCAAACGTCCTTTCTTAATACAGTAACTTATTGTGATAGATGATACTGGCCAGAACCACTGGAAAAAAAACATTGAGGACATTTTTACATTTCATTCTCTAGAGATGGATGGGATACAGTCGTAATTGTTTCTTCAGGTGATTCAAGTGGTACCGGACAATTAACACATAATCGTCTTTCTAGTTGAAGTTTGAATTCTACCAGACAGTAACTAATAATGCTATTACATTTGTTGTACACTATATGACTGAATTCAAAGATATGACAATGTTTTTGCTTATTATTTATTACACA
This sequence comes from Eleutherodactylus coqui, assembly GCF_035609145.1. Taxonomy (NCBI): domain Eukaryota; kingdom Metazoa; phylum Chordata; class Amphibia; order Anura; family Eleutherodactylidae; genus Eleutherodactylus; species Eleutherodactylus coqui. The sequence goes on along the minus strand of NC_089837.1, from coordinate 387,035,962 downwards.
GCCATCACTTTGCTAGTTTATTGTTTATTTTTGTAATTTTAGGCCTCATGGCAAACCTCATAGGTAAGTGCAACCTGGAGCATTGATTTAATCAGGCATGTGACAACTTATTAAAGGGGAAGGAAGGGGAGGGCTACAGCTGAAAATTCAGAAAAAATATTTTGATCCAAAAGCTATATGAAAGTGCTTGTTACAGTGTAATTAGAATCATGCAGGCTCTGTTAACGTAGAGCATTTTTATCTGGTTGCCACTGCCACTATTCCCTACTCAACACTTCTGATAAGGCCAAATGATCTGGCTGTCGACATGCAGTCAAGCCATTCCCATCCATTGGGACCAATATCCAAATGATTTTTGCTGTAAAATCGTGTGCCTATTGGCTGCAGTAGGTGGTGGGGTTTTATCTGTGTACAGCACTAGAGCATGTGTCCTTAACTTAAATTTTTTAACCCCGTCTGAAACAAACACTCAAAAAAGCACTATCTGATCCTATTTCTCTTCCTCTCTTTCTTCCCCTCTGCCTCCGCTTATAACTTTACCCTAATTAAGTGCAGTGTAAGCCATAATAAAGAACCACTTCTGCTTTCAAGACAAGATAACATAGTATGTGATGCTGAAAAAAGACATGTGTCCATCCAGTTCAGCCTATTACCCCCCAATGTTGATCCAGGGAAAGCCAAAAACAAAGCAGTAGAAGCCAATTTTCCCCCATTTAAGGGTAAAAGTCCTTCCCGACTTCAATCTGGCAATCAAAATAATCCCTGGATTAACAATACTTAGTAATTAGTGACTATAACAAGTAATATTGCAACGCTCAAGACAGCTGAACTCTCAAACTGCTCCTGTTGCCACCTACAATGGCACGAATTCAAATCCGAAGACCAAGTTTGGTACATTTACAACATATAATGGTTATCTGGTAAAGTAAATTTTTAATTCCTCCAATTCTCTCCATCTTTTTTTGTATCAATTACGCCACAAAGTTTAGTTTTGATATTTATACATCAAAATTGTGTTCAGGATTACTTAAGGCTGGCTGTCCACGGGCGATTTGTCAGAGCGTGATTCACGGTGATAAATCGCATGTGGAGGACACATGACACGCTTTTCATTGGATAACTATGGAAAGTGCAGCCCAATGTACACGAGCGGAAAACCGCTCGCGTCTAAAAATCACGGCATGCTGCGATTTGTTGCGATTCTATCATTTTTGGCATATTTTCATCTCCATTGTTTAAAAGCCATAGCTTTTTTACTTTTCTGTCGACGCGGCCGTATGAGGGCTTGTTTTTTGCGTGGTGAACTGTAGTTTTTGATGGTGCCATTTTTGGGTACATAGACTATATTGTAAAACTTTTATTATTTTTTATGATAATAGGGAGAGAAAATGCATCACTTCTGCCAAAGATTTTTGGTTTTTTTTTTAACACCAGTTAATTATGCAGCATAAATAACACAATATATTTTTTCTGCGGGCTAGTACGATTACAACGATACCAAAATTCTTATATTTTTTTTAGGTTTTTCCCCTTTTCTGCAATAAAAATCCTTTTTTGTAAATCTTTTTTTTTTTCTAAATCGCTGCATTCGAAGTCCTGTAACTATTTTAGTTTCCTATGTACAGAGCTCTTTAAAGGCTTATTTTTTTGCGAGGCGAGCTGTAGTTTTTATTGGTACCATTTTGGGGTACATATGGATTTTGCCTCTGTTTTTTAGAGGGTTTTTTTACGCTTTTTGCCATGCAGGATAAAAAAACATGTGCAACTTATTGAACATGTCGTTATGTACACAATGATACCAAATATGTGGGATTTTATTTTTTTTTTTACATTTTTTTATGTGAATATTAAAAAAAAGCACTTAAAAAGGGTTTTTTAAACTTTTTTTTTTACATTTTCACTTTTTGTACATTATTTTGAGCTTTTTTTTATACCATTGGCGTCCCTCTGGGGGACTTACATCATGCCACCGATGATTGCTGTGATAAGGTATTGCAGGACTTCTCTCCTGCAATGCCTTATCGGTTATTACAGCGATCATAGGCAATGGCAATACAGGATGCTGGTATCTGGCGTCCTGTTGCCATAGCAACCAGCTGGGCTCTCTGCGATTATATCACAAGAGCCCAACAACGTCTCCCTCTGTGAACCCTTCCCATGCCGCTATCTACATAGATCGCTGCAGGGAAGTAGTTAACAGCGATCGGTGCATCTCCAAAGCACCCCCCCTGTTGCAGCAGGAAGCCAGCTATCACTGACAGCCGGCTCCTGCTGCCGGATAGCGCGAGATCGCTTATGATCTCGCGCTATCCCCAGGACGTAAGTTTACTCCCCGTTGCAGGAAGTACCCCACTGCCAGGACGTAAACTTACGCCCTAGAGCGGCAATCGGTTAAGATAGGTTCATCACGGAAAATCGTGCAGAAAATTGCGGTAACATTAGTGCTCCCCCACGGGGGAATATTGTTTGGTGGGGAGATGGCAAAGTATGCATGTGGCTTTCATTCAGATGAAGTGAATGGATTTTTATTTTGCAGGAATTTCTGTTACAAATCTACCATGCACTGCAGTTACATATTAACAGGTTGTAATTATTAAAAAAAGCATCTATACATTCAGTTCAATCTATTATCCTGCAAATTTGATGCAGAGAAAGGCGAAAAAAGCAACATGAGGTGGAAGCCAGTTTTCCTCATTTAAAAAAAAAAATATTCCTTTCCGGACTCTAAATATGGCAATCAATATTGGATCAATAACTCATCTTCAACAATCTAGTGACTGTAACTTGTAATATTATTACACTAAGGCCTCGGTCAGACGACCATTTTTTGCCGCGAATTGCGGATGCGCATGCGATCTGCGCATATATAGAACCATTGCTTTGCAATGGGATCGGTCACATGGCCGCTTTTTATGCGGATGTCCGATAAATTATAGGACATGAGGAATCGCAGATCGCGCCTATCTGCGATCTGTAATTCCTTGTGTTCTATATATGCGCTCAATGGGGCCGGCGGCAGCAGCGCCGACCCCATTGAGAACATATACTACAAAGATCGTTCTCTTCTACCACAGCTGTAACAGCTGTGTCAGAGAAGAATGATGTTCGCCCATTGAATTCAATGGAGCCGGCAATACAGCCGGCTCCATTGAAAGCAATGGGCTGCTGGCGAGCGCGGGATGAATTCATGAATGGGTGAGTGAGAGCTGCCTCTGATTGGTGAGGGCTGTGACCAATCAGAGGCAGCCCATTCAGCAGGCGGGGATTTTAACACAAGGAATCGCAGATCGCAGATAGGTGCGATCTGCGATTTCTCGTGTCCTATAATTTATCGGACATTCGCATAAAAAGCGGCCATGTGACCGATCCCATTGCAAAGCAATGGTTCTATATATGCGCAGATCGCATGCGCATCCGCAAATCGCGGCAAAAAACGGTCGTCTGACCGAGGCCTTAGTGTAATAATATTACAAGTTTAAATCCCCGCCTGCTGAATACTACACAGAGCAGTTCAGGAGAACTGCCTGCCGGCCGTGGCTGAACTCCGGCTGCAGGGACAAGGTGAGTATATATTTTTTTTCATTTTTACACATTTTAGGATGATTTTCAGGGAAGGGCTTATATTTTTAAGCCCTTCCCGAAAATTCATCCCGCGCTCGCCGGCAGCCCATTGCTTTCAATGGAGCCGGCTGTATTGCCGGCTCCATTGAATTCAATGGGCGAACATCATTCTTCTCTGCCACAACTGTTACAGCTGTGGCAGAGGAGAATGATCTTTGTAGTATATGTTCTCAATGGGGTCGGCGCTGCTGCCGCCGGCCCCATTTAGCGCATATATAGAACACAAGGAATCGCAGATCGCAGATAGACGCGATCTGCGATTCCTCGTGTCTGGCCCGTTTCGCCGAAAACGCTGCTAGCTGCAGATTTTTCTGCGAATCGTCGTCCCGGTCACGCGATTTGCGGATGCGCATCCGTCATGCGATCCGCAAATCGCGGCAAAAAACGGTCGTCTGACCGAGGCCTAAGGGTGCATTCACACGAGCGTGTGCTGGTGTGTAAATAGGTGCGCACAAAACCGCCGCACTCACGTACGTGCACAAACACACGTGAATGCAAGTCTGTACAGCATTGCTGTCAATGGGGCCGTGGCTGCTGCCGGCAGCCCTATTGAATGCAGTGGTCTGCCAGCAATCCCTGCAGGGATTTTCAGGGAATGGCTTTAAATATAGGCTCTTCCCTGAAAATCATTCCTATCTCATGTAAAAAATAAAAATATATATATACTCACCTCTCCGCCGCTGCAGGAGCTCAGGCGCATCTAGCCACTTGGGTCCCATCACTGTAATAAAGTTCTTTCAGCAGGCGGGGATTGGATTCATTGAATTTAACTGTTCCTCATAGGACATGGCTTGTGGACAAGACACCATCTTGGTAACTTTCCTCTGAACTTGCTCCAGTTTGTTGATGTTTTTTTTTTTTTCTAAATTGTGGTGCCTAGAACTGGGCACAGTATTCCAGATGGGGTATGACTAAGGAAGACTAGAGGGGAATAATTACTTAATGCGATCTAGACTCTATGCTTCTCTTAATACATCTCAGAATTGTGTTTCCCTTTTTGCTGCTGCATCACACTGTTGACTCATGTTCAGTCTGTGATCTATTAGTATATCTAAGTCTTTTTTCACATGTGCTGCTGCTTAGCTCAATTCCTCTCATTCTATATGAGTTTTTTTCATTTTTCAGATGTAGGATCTTACATTTCTCCTTGTTAAATACCATTCTGTTAGTCGCTGTTCCCTGTTTAACACATGGCCCAGGACAGAGTCTTGTGGTATCCCTCTTGGGTCATTTTTCCAATTGAGTATGCAGCCATTTATGACCACTCTTTGAGTATGATCACACATCTGGATCTCATCATATCACTGAGCTATCACTGTCCCTTATACCACTACTAGGAGTGTCCAATGACCCCGTCAGACCATCACACCACAGCAAAAGCAGAATTGAGGTGCTTGCCCTCCAGACATGAACACGGCCGTTATCAGTGCCCAAACTAAACCTGGATTCTGTCATAGAATGAAATTAGATTAGTCTGGCATGAGCTGTTTGTTACAAACCCAGGGTTGCTCTGGTTAATTACTCCATTTGCATCCAAGTACCTCGATACATGCTGTTTAATAATTTGTTCAAAGATCTTTCCTAGTATAGAAGTCAGGCTCACAGGCCTGTAGTTTCCTTGATTCACCTTCTTCCCTTTTCAGAAAATAAGAATATGGTGGGTGGTTCAGCGATTACCTCTGCTGCTTCCTTCAGTATCCTAGGATCTAATTCATCTGGATCTCAACATATCACTGAGCTGTCATTGTCCCTCATACCACTACTAGGAGTGTCCAACTGTTATGTGCAATGACCCTCTCCTACTATCACACCACAGCAAAAGCAGGATTGAGGTGCTTGTCCTCCAGACATGAAAATGGTCATCATCAGTGCCCAAACTAAATCTGGATTTATACTGTAGACAGCCTGGTCCTACTCCATAGTAGTCCAGTTTCGTCATTCACAACACTACTACAAACAGAGACGATGGTGGGTGTCAAACGCAATGCACGTAAAGGGTCCCGTTAGATCGAATGTCTTTCAGCCAAGCACCTAGAAAAATATTTACAACGAACACAGAGGCTTGTAACAATGGTGGCACCTGTCTCTAGATGGTGGACAACAAAACAGTTGGAGCTACTTGTGCTTGTCAGACAATTATATGATCCTCTCTACTGGTGGTCTGACGAAGACATCTTGAACTCAGTTGTATTATGTGTGTGCCCTCATGCACCCACTGGTCTCAACACTTTCTAACAGTCTGGTCAGAATGGCCCAGATGATGGATAATTAATTGATATGACCACCATCCAGCTTCTCACATTCCAATAATGCACCTCCTCTCAAACTCTGCTAACTGGATGAAATCTCTTTGATTGTGTAGTAGTGGTCCACTTGCTCTACACAATCAGAAAAAGAGGTCCACTATACACAATTAGCCTCTGAGAGCCTTTTATAGGCCATGGGTGGAACTAGTTTTAGGGCCTCAGATGGCAATACTGTTCAGCTAATAAACCCACAACTCTAATCATTTGCATATCTACCTGAGATGTAACTGAATGCCAAGTTTTGCAGCAAAACAACAACTCCTTCTGGGTGCTTGATTTTTTCTGACAAAGGGCTTAGTCACACGGGCACATCGGCACCCGTGTTACTGCAGGAAGGAAACGACCGCACTTCAGGACGGACGTTTCTCTGCAGTGCCGGAGGAAAGAACATGTGACCGGCTTCATTGCCGGTCATGTGTTCTTTCTTCAGCGCTGTGGGAAGTTGTCCGTCTTGAAGTACGTCCGTCTTCTTCCTGCAGTAAGGACTCAGTCACACGGCGCATCGGAGCCCGTGTACAGGTGCCGATGCACCCGTGTGACTAAGCCCAAAGAGTGAATATCCTTACAGTTAAAGTTCATTTGAAACACTCTCCATTTTAATTACTTAGATATATTGATATGTTATCTTCTTTAAGCATTATCATTAACAGCTTAATTAATAATAAGACTTTATTTTACTATACAAAAAAAGATGGAGTTTTAAGTAAGTGTCCCATGCTTTATATATGTTATTATAGATGATGTATATCTTTGGAATGTGTATGAAGTAATCTGCATTTAGAGTATTTTATGTGATGAACTGCTAGAGTGCATTAGAAAGTTGTCAACAATGAACAGAAACTTCCACGTCCTGCTGAGCTCTAATGTGCAAACCATAAGCCCAGTTGAAAAGCAAAACAAGAAAATCACTGATAAGTTTTTGTAAAAGAAGGTGTACGATTTAATGCACTCCTGGGACAATGTGTTGGTTTTACATGCCTCTTAACAGTATATTTACTGCTGTTCAATAAAATTCAGTAATGCACCCTTTGGGCCTATTACTTAACTAGTATACTTGAAGCAAACAACTTTGAGGAGGTCTGACCAGTTGAATGACATATGCTTCTCCATTGTAAGCGGTGTCAGGAATACTTTGTAGTTCCACAACATAAAAATAAAGAACAATATTTATTCTATTTTGTTGCCTCAAAATCACTGTAAAGGTAAATCCCCGGAGTGCAGTAATTCTTCACTACACTTTGAAATCTACATCATAACTTTGTAGAGTCATCCATAGTTCATGTAGTACTACTTAAACACAATTAAGATACTAGATCCTTTACTCCTATGTATATATATATATATATATATATATATATATATATATATATATATATATATATATATGCAATAATACAACATGTGGTATGAAATTCTATGAGATTTTCATAAGACTTTCAACTTTTGAGTGACAAATTATTAAAAAAAAGGAAAGAGACTATAACAGAATCACAGAAAGTTAAAAACAGGTGTAACTAGCACTCTAGTAACATTAGCACTAAGAGTCTATGTGCAGTCCCAACCTTATAGGTGAAGGGTCTTTTTGCATAGAACAATTATCATTCAAGTAATCGTTGGACCATGCAAAATTGAACAATAATTGTTCAGTGTAAACACTGCCAACAATCGAACGATGGACTCTATTATATCTATTACTCTAAATCGAGCAGGCAGCTGGAATAGATCCTTGGCGAGCTCCAACTCCATTTAGTGGGCAATTATGGCTCCTGCGTGTAAAGTACCATTTACACGGGACGAGTATCGGGCAAACATTGCCTGACACTTGTCCCTATGTATACTCGTTTCTCTGCTGTTACACAGAAGCAAGTATTGCTAGATTGCTCACAGTGTGGCGAGCAGGAAGGCAGGGCAGCTGGCGGAGCGCTCTCCTCCCACCTGCCTCCATTCATTGTTAGCAGCAGTCATGCAATACACTGAATGGCTAGTCATATGGTTTTCAAGCTCACTGAAACTGAATGACTGGATGACTCTCTTACAGTCGTTCTGTCTCTGCATACATTTACATGGGACGACTATCATTCAAAACCCCGCAGGAGTGCAGAATTTTGAGCAGCTACCAACAGTAATCAACCTGTGTAAATGCACTTTAAGAGCAGGAGCAATAACACAGCCCAACAAATGGGACAACTATTGGGTGCTGAAATGCTCAATCGTTGTCCCATGTAAAAGCCCCCTTAGTTCAGCCTTAAATACCTTTTTATTGTTTAACTCTAGATAAAACCTCAACTTATCATCAGTGATGAGAGATAAGGTAAAAAATCAGTTTGTGCTGGTATCAGGAAGATTTCACAAAAATTATCGTGAATTGGGACGGTCGATTTCGATGGCCTTTAAAGTTTCAGAATTTTGCTCTCCAGAAGATTCCCAGTGCAGCCAAACCCTCCCCCCAAATTGCATATGAATGTAGCCATAGATCTGGAGAACATTGTGATTCTCCCAAAAATTGCTAAAATATAGTCTACAGTTGTGTCTGGGTCACTCGTAGCACAGGGATGTCACTGAAAACAAAAGAAGGCCCACAGAGAGTCTTCTAGAGCACAAATTGCACAAGGAAGACAAGCAGGTATGATGCTTGTTCTAAGAGCAGCGCCAGAAATTTTACAAGACTGAAGCATGGGTCTGCTCTAAAAAACAGCTGTAGAGCTGCTAAAATTATGTTACACAAGATAGCAGGAGTGGTGCTTATGTTAAAAGCAACAACATAAATTTTACAAGGACAAATTCTGTAAGATGAACACAACACTCAAGCATGGGCATCCTACTCCTCCATCAAGGAAAAGCAGTAGGGGTAAGGGCCAAGTCATAATAGCCTTTTGGTACCTCCTTGGCATTTAGCACCACAAACACATGCCTTACAAGTTCCTAGCTATGCCCTAATATGCATATACATATCTGCAACCATATTTAGAATTTTTCTAATTGCAACTTGAATACAGTCAAAACTGTGCTGACATGCACATAGATAGCAGTCTAAAGGCTCATTTACGCGCAAAGATAATCTTTCAAACAATTGAAAGATTGACAGTTCTAGTGATCATTTTGCATAAAGATGCCAATTAGCACTTTATTAGTTTCTTTGCATGTAAATGAGCCTCCAAGAGCTTCTTGCAGAACACAGCAGGTGGTCTGAGCTCTGCAATTAGCTCCTTTGTTCTCATATGGGCTCTCAGCTGAATACAATGTAATCAGCTCTCTTGTGGAGAACACAGCATGCGGTCTGTGTTATCTTCTCTCCAACTGAACAATGGATTTTATGCTCACATAAAAATCATTGATCAACCAAAGAGTGAAAGATAGATGCATTTACACACAACGATTATCACAGAAAAAGACATAGTTTGAACAATAATCGTTGCGTGTAAATGGTGCTCAACTTATCATCTTTACCAATTTTTGGAAAATGTTTCCGCATCAGTCTGGAATAAAGAATGCACCTAGCGGAATGCTAATCAGTAGATAATGCTTCAATTAGGCACTGAAACAAAAAGGAAAAAAAAGAATAATCCTGGAGGCCCAGATTGCAGCATTTGTAAGGAGTGGAGCAGTCCTGCATGATCAATGTAGGGTTAAATTGTGTAAAGTAAGGGCTGTCACTAGAGATGAGCAAACGTACTCGTCCGAGCTTGATACTCGTTCGAGTATTAGCGTGTTTGAGATGCTCGTTACTTGAGACGAGTACCACGCGATGTTCGAGTTACTTTCACTTTCATCTCTGAGACGTTAGCGCGCTTTTCTGGCCAATAGAAAGACAGGGAAGGCATTACAACTTCCCCCTGCAACGTTCAAGCCCTATACCACCCCCCTGCAGTGAGTGGCTGGTTGTGACACGTATGGGATACGATTGAACTGGATGATTGTGTAATCAAATAACTAGTTGCCGTATGAGTTAACCAGAACTTCAATGAACTAATGACCTGTCTGAATATTCTGCTCAATGCAGAATATTATCGACATATATGGTAAGACAGCAAGAATGACTCATAATATAACACAGATGTGATAACTTCATGGACAAAATATTCAATATATTGTGTTGCCAATCATCTACTACGCATGTCTAGAACCTGAATAGCCATATTAGAATGACGTATATACCCATAACTGCGCAGAAGCAGATATGCCACGTAGTGTAAGAACGGCATAAATAGCAGTGATCTTCAGGGAAGAGTCGGGACTCATCTTGTGGCCGTTAGACGTACCGGCGTACTCCCGGATCCTCTTGACAATCGTACCTGGAGATCCCCCGATTGCGGAGTGATGCTACAATATCCGGTGACGTATTGATGCTTAACTTTGTTACCCATGTGATCTCAATGCCTATATGTTAATTAACTATTTTACTTACATATACTAAAGAGTAAATAAACTTGTGTTTTATATTTGTCTTACCTCAGACTGTGTGCTTAACGGGTATGTTAATGAGGTTAAAAAATTGCCAAAATCTTGAGCAGGTAAGACATAAATTGGCGTAGTCTGGCAGGATATTGTTGTCTTTGGTAAGGTTATATTACTGTATAATTTGGTATTGTGACAGTGCTTCTCAGTGCACGGGGGGGTTGCTGTCGCCATATTAGATTTTTGGCCCATTGCCAAGGGGTTCAAATGGTTATAACTTTGCTTTGATAGGTGATAGAGTAATAATAGTAAATACAAATTGATAGTTGCAGTAAGTAGTCCTTGTTGAACCCATTGGCATACTGCCAAAATATTATAAGTTCTGTAACTTTGAAGCAGGACTTGGGAGATTGGTGCCAGTTTGCACGGTGGTGTCTAGCAGTAAAGGGGACCACTGTGCAAAATTTCACCAATTGGCACGTTGCCAAAATTTTCAGAGTTCTGTAACTTTGAGGCAGGACTCGGGAAATCGGTGCCAGTTTGCAGGGTGGTGCCTCGCCGTAAAGGGGACCTCTGTGCAAAGTTTCACCAGATTGGCACGTTGCCAAAATTTTGTAAAGGGGAACTCTGTGCAGAGTTTCACCAAATTGGCACGTTGCCAAAATTTTCGGAGTTCTGTAACTTTGAGGCAGGACTCGGGAAATCGGTGCCAGTTTGCAGGGTGGTGCCTCGCCGTAAAGGGGACCTCTGTGCAAAGTTTCACCAGATTGGCACGTTGCCAAAATTTTGTAAAGGGCGAACTCTGTGCAGAGTTTCACCAAATTGGCACGTTGCCAAAACTTTCGGAGTTCTGTAACTTTGAGACAGGACTTGGGAAATTGGTGCCAATTTGCAGGGTGGTTTCTCGCAGTAAAGGGGACCTCTGTGCAAAGTTTCACCAATTGGCAAGTTGCCAAAATTGTGAGTTCTGTAAGGGGGAACTCTGCGCAAAAAGTTTCACCAATTGGCATTTTGCCAATAAGACAACAATATGTTTAGAAAAAGAACCAAGAAAGATAAAACTAAAATCGTTCAGAAAATAGACATCCCCGGCTGGTCCGAGGGTCCCTATGATATATTAGCTCAGGAGTTGATGCATAGTGGGCTTGCAGAATCATGGGATAGTAAGCTAAAAGATTCAGAGCCCCTCGATGTCGTTAAGGTACTCGAGGAGACCCCTGCCAAGGCAGGTGACGCAGTTCAGTTGGGTAGGAGAAATTGGGTATTGGCCTCAGCCTATAGGAATATCCATAAGAAGAAGTCCCAACTAATAAGAAAACTTAATCAGACGGAACAAAAGTTAGTAGAATCTGAAGGAAAGAGAGTGGTGTTGGAATGTAACCAAAGGCTGATAAAGGAAAAAATAGAACATTACCAGAATATTGCAGAAAAGGCTGTTGTAAAAGTTGCTCAGAATAAATATAAGGGGCGTAAAGGTAAAGTTGATAAGCGAAAGGTATCGAAAGCTATAGCTTCTGCTTCTGTGAACTGGGACCCAGATAAGTGGGATGGAGACTTATGGGATTCCTCATCTTCTTCGGGGGAGGAGGACTGGCATAAGGGGGATTGGGAAGACCCACCCAATCCAATAATTGATCCACCTGCTTTAAAACGTGCCCAGCCCATTAGCAGAAGGAAGGAAACTACTGAATATGGACCCGATACCCAGCCTATCGTAGGTCATGATGGGCAAAGGTTGCCCAGGTATGACGATCAGGGAAACTATATGTACGATGCCGATGGGAGACTGTTGGTGCAAGAAGAATTGGTGCCACATAGGCGCACCAGGCTTACCCTAGAGGATTTTTCTCAGTCAGAAGTTGATGATATACTGAGTAGATTTAGGCAAAGGCCTGGGGAATCTGACATACCATGGTTGGTCCGTCTATTTGAGCACGGGGCGACTGGGGTAATGTTGGATCCAAAAGATGCAATGAGATTTGTTACTCTAACTAGAGATCCAGTAATCAGTAGAAATTTTAGAGAATATTTTCCTAATCATCAAGGAGAAAGTGCTATTTCCCTGTTTAATATAGTAACCAATGGGTTTCTTAATAAATTCCCAACAGAGGCAGACATTCCAATCAATGACAAACCTTGGTACACTATCAGGGATGGCATTGAAAGGTTGAAGGAGGAAGCTATGAGGGTCTCATTAATTATCATCGAGCATATGGAAGATTATTTGGAGACTCGGCTGACAGCAGGAGTTAGAAATCGTTTAATTAAGACTGCACCTTCGGCTTATAAAGCCGTGATGATGACCCTACTTCTATCCATGACTAATGAGCCAATGTCTGCGGTCGTGGCTAGAATGCGGGAATTGCAAGATATGGGAAACTGGGATAGAGAGGAAAAGCGAACAGATCGTGATAGGTCTAGGAATCCTAGTTCCCAGGGGACTGGTGATTCAGGAGTGCCAAGGGTATCTCGTAGAGATATGTTTCAGGCTCTCCTGAAAGCTGGAGTCTCCAAGGACGCCATTGATGGAAAAGATACAGGTGATTTGTGGCGTCTTTATAAACAGAAGGTATTATCCAACAAAAAGGTGGATAAAAGGGAAGATTCAGTGGCCCCAAAAGCTTCTAAAAAGAGAGAGAAGCAGGTCACTAATTTAGAACCTAAGAAATTAGAATGGGAGGATTTTCAAAAGATCTATCCATGGAAGGAGATGGCTGCAATGGTAGCTAGCCAAGTGCAGGACCATATGAAGCCATCTGCTCCGCTCCTGGAGGAATCAGATTCTGATTCCGCATAGGTAGCAAGCCAAGCCCCTGTTTGGGTTAGGCGGGATGACAGACCCTATGTCCCGCTAGCCATACATTGGAAAGGGGGTAATGTCCAAAGGGTCCCAGCTTTAGTAGATACAGGGGCGGAGGCTACTCTGATTTATGGAAATCCCAAAAAGTTTAAAGGTCCAAAAGTTAATATTTCAGGATTGGGAGGAAAAGTTACCGAAGGAGTACAGACACAGGTAACTTTGAAATTGGGCAATTTGCCCTTACGTAAATACACGGTGTTAGTAGTACCTATTCCGGAATATATCATTGGCATAGATATTCTGAAAGGATTGACACTACACCTCGAAGATGGTAAGTTTGCCTTTGGCGTAAGGAAAATAGGGATAAAAGCTTGTCCAGTTACGGTGGGAAAGGTCAAAATGCCACCCGTACACATCCCTCCTGCAGGAAAACTGGTTGCTATGAAGCAATACAGAATTCCTGGAGGTCACAAGGAAATAGGAGAAACCATTAAGGATTTGGTCGATGCTGGGGTTGTGAGGCCTGCAACCACAGCATGGAACAATCCGGTATGGCCTGTGAAGAAAAGTGATGGGTCTTGGAGGATGACTGTCGATTACAGGGAGTTGAATAAACAAACACCTCCCTTGACGGCAGCTGTCCCAGACACCATTACAATTGTGGAGCAGATTCAAAGTCACAGTGGACAATGGTACGCTGTGATTGATATCGCACAAGCGTTCTTCACAATTCCAATAGAAGAAAAGGCACAAGATCAGTTTGCCTTTACGTGGCAAGGACGTCAATATACGTTCACTCGATTGCCACAAGGTTGGATACATAGTCCAACCATCTGTCACCGGACGGTGGCAGAACATTTGGATGAGTTTGATTTACCATCAGAAATGCAGTTTTCACATTATATCGATGATATAATGATTCAGGGACCGGATGAACAATCTGTAAAGAAACAATTGGACAGACTGTTACATCATTTGCGGGAAAAAGGATGGGAAATAAATGATAGCAAGGTGCAGGGCCCCTCTCAGACGGTGAAATTCTTAGGAATTCAATGGAATAAGGGCCATAGGGAGATTCTCCCTAAGGCAAGGCAGAAAATCTTAAATTTTCCCACTCCGAAAGACAAGAAGGAAACACAATCCTACATAGGATTGTTTGGATTCTGGAGACAACACATTCCGCATCTGGGGCAGCTTCTTGCTCCTCTTTACAAGGTGACTCGCAAGAAGTACGAGTTCACGTGGGGAGAAGAGCAACAGGTTGCATTTGAGGCAGTAAAAGAAGCCATACAACAGGCTGTAGATTTATGGCCTTTACAAGATGGTGAGATAGAACTTCATGTATCAGTTCAGCATATGTATGCAAACTGGTCATTGTGGCAGAAGCAAGGGGGCAAAAGAGTGCCACTAGGCTTCTGGAATCGGAAATTACCAGATGCAGGAGAAAAATACACTCCACTGGAGCAACAGCTGTTGGCATGTTATTGGGCCCTGGTGGATACTGAACAATTGACGACAGGACACATAGTCCTTCTAAGGCCGCAAATACCCATCATGAGTTGGGTATTATCTAATCCAAAGTCCAATCGGATAGGACATGCCCAGGAGCAGAGTATCATTAAGTGGAAATGGTACATCTCGGAAAGAGCGAAAAAAGGTGAAGGGGGGATAGCTGCCCTGCATGAAAAGATAGCTGATATCCCTCCAGATGGTCAGGTTACACCAGTAGCGCAAATGGAGGAATCCCCAGTAAAGTGGGGAATACCTTACTCTGAGTTGACAGACTCCCAAAAAGAGCATGCTTGGTTCACGGATGGTTCGGCCAAGTATATCAGTGGAAGACGTAGATGGAAAAGTGTAGCCTTTAATCCGAAATTAGACAAGACGTTGGTCATGGAAGGAGAAGGTAAGAGTAGTCAATATGCAGAACTTTGTGCAGTATTCTTAGCTCTGAAGCAGGAACAAGGGCAAGAATGTCATTTGTATACGGACTCATGGTCAGTTGCCAATGGTTTGGCCACTTGGATCATGGGATGGAAGAAGAACGACTGGAACATTCATGGTAAGGAATTGTGGGGGAAAGAGCTTTGGCAAGACATAGAGGAATTCATTAGGAGTACCAAAAGTACAGTGTTTCATGTTGATGCTCATGTCCCTCTTGACTCATTGGAACGTTTATTTAATTCTCAAGCAGATGCGGCAGCATCGATTTCTGTTGCCATACAAGAACCTGACAAGGAAAAGGAAGCATGGCTTCAAGGTACAGCTGTTTGGGCTCACCAAAAAAGTGGACACTTGGGAGAGAAGGCCACTTACAGGTGGGCACAAGAAAGAGGTATCCCTTTGACAGTGGACATGATCAAACAAGTAATCGCGCAATGTCCAGTATGTCAACATGTGCAAAAACGAGAAGTGCCTCATACAGTAATGGGACACATAGGGAGAGGCCAGTTGCCAGCGCAGATTTGGCAGATGGATTTTGTAGGGCCCCTCCCTGAGAGCAGAGGATGTAAGTATATTTGTACAGCAGTAGATACATTCTCAGGTCTGATGGTGGGATTCCCATGTAAAACAGCAACACAATGGAGTACTTTACGTACTCTGGAAGTTATTACCCAGTATTATGGGACTCCCCTGCAGATCCAGACAGACAATGGTTCACATTTTACCGGAAATCAGGTAAAAGAGTATGCCAGTAAAAACAACATAGAATGGGTATATCATATGCCCTACTATCCACAGGCCGCGGGCCTGGTGGAACGAATGAATGGGTTATTAAAATCTACCCTGAAGAAGCTCACTGAGACCGACAAATATGGTCAATGGAGAGATAATCTGACTGCTGCTTTACAGATTATCAACAACAGGCCCATCACTGATTCTATGACACCCTTAATGCGCATGCTAACACCCAATCTCAGTATAGATGTAGCTAAGGTAGAGACAATCTTATACTGGAAAATTAATCCAGATGCGCAGGCACCTTATAGAGCCACTCCTGCCGCTGCAGGGTTGGATCTATACGCTCTTGATACGGTGGTGATAGCCCCGGGAAAGGTGAGTACTATTCCCACAGGGATAGGATGCAAGATCCCGGAGAATCACTTCGGGCAGATAGCCACTAGATCAAGTTTTGCTCTGAGAAGTGCAGTAGTCCTAGGCGGAGTCATAGATGCAGATTATCAGGGGGAAATTAAAGTAATCATGATAAATTTAGGAACAGATCCTCTGATAATAGGGAAAAAGGAGCGCATGGCACAGCTGCTATTAATACCAGTGTATCTGACACAAGTGGAAGAAGGGGTGGCCCCCACTGAACTTACTGTAAGAGGAGATAAAGGTTTTGGCTCAACTAATGTTACTAATGTAGGGGCCAAAATATGGGTTCAGAATCACCAAGGACCGCCCTCCCCGGCAGAGGTTATTGCTGTGGGGAAAGATCGAACTTTGCTTATTATGCGACCCGGAGTAGAGAAATGGGAATATGTCCCACAAGAAAAGTGCTATTTGCGGGAATAATGCTTGTTTCCTTGCCTTCTCTAGAATCACATAATCATTTTTGGAATCCTTGGCGTCATGTGTTCGGTGTTCGCAGTAGGTGATGCGTGGACGCCAGGGATCCGCGTCAATGACACCGGAAGGAATGATTATTCGTGGGGCTGGAGGAATTCAACCCGAACCAGGAAGCAAGACAACTTCACTTGTGAAGCCAACCAGAAATGTTATATCGTGAATATTACCTTTGATGGGACTATCTGGAGTGGAAATCCATTATCGCATATAAGTTCGACCTACCGTCCTTCATATGCACTGCATAAGGCAACGGGACAAATAAACATTACGTCACTTGTGAAAGTGTCCTGCTGTCAGAGACCAAAAGAGTTGCCATATCTCAATTACTCCCTGGTGATACAATATGTTCAGAATTGTACAAATACGGGAGTGCAGTTTTCATTTCCCTTAAATGAGACAGAAGTAATTACGTGTGGGAATGCAACGGAGATCGAGAATCGGGCCATGTGGGGCCAGTTCCTGGTATTCGTGAACATTAATGCTTCTAAAATAGATCCTGGACATATAAAAAGGGTTCCATCCACCTGTCGCCTGGTGGGACGAGATGCTCAAAAGACTGTTATACAAGCCTCCGTGCAGTTTCCACCCTCAAGGACTTGTCCTACCAAGCGTTCCCGTCGAGCTTGGTATGATACCTTACTCGGAGGCTACGGAGCGCTTTCTGGGACTATTAATGGTTTTGATATAGAGACTTTAGCTAATCGAATGCATAACGCGGGAAGTGGTATTAAAGATGTGCTCACATTGCAGGCTAACTGGATGCCCACTATATGGCAGCCCTTTAGTATGCAAACGGATGTGGACACAATAATGCTTGATTTCCAAGATGCATCTAATAGGTTTTCATATGAAATAAATTCTAACATATCTAACTATGTTAATTGGTCAATATGTACCTTGCAGACCATTTATCAGCAACAACAAAAGAACACACTTCAAACTATGCTCATGACTGGCAATGAGCAGGTGTGGAGGACCGTGTTCAATCAGACTATAACGGAGACTGATTGGATACAGTTGGAGGCGCAGAAAATGGTTTGCAATGATATATTATGTAAAGGGACCATATTCATATACAATGTTACTAAAAAGAATGTGATGTGTAAGTTTGTAGTTCTCCCCTTACTTATAGGTGTTCCAGAAGATATGCATTTCTGGGTACCTAGATTTAACGGGATTTACATTGATGACCAAAATAGAACTCATGATTTATCATTGTGTGATGATACATTAGAAGGGACCATATGCAAGGTCCAATCGGCTGTTTATGAACCATGCTTATTACAAAATACGATCAATGTATGTGAATGGACTGTGCTGCCACTCACTTTTAAGATGATGGTTGAAATAGCCCCACAGGAGGTATGTTTGGCAAGTAATCATCCTGTTGTACCTGGGATGGTTGTCCCATTTTCAGGATGCTTGCGAAACGTATCTGCACTTGTTTGGGAAAATGAGACCTTTGTGTTATTACCCGAACAAGACAAGACAGTGGCTGTCAATTGGCAACCACTGCCTTTAAATGTGTCAAATTGGGATCTAAATTTGACCAAATTCAAAAAGTTGTTAGAAGACACAGAAGAAGTACAGCAACATATTAAATTGCTTAATAGATCTTTGGCAACGCATATTGTAAGTACTACTGTAATAGCTGGCAAAATTGTAAAGATGGGATCGGCTATTGCTGATGCCACGTCACACCATTGGTATGACATCTTTATGGGTTATTCATCATCTGCACAAACCACTCTTAATTGGCTAATACATCCTGTTTTGGTATTGGCCATAGTTGTAATACTTTTATCGCTATGGAATTGTTTCATGGCATATAAGGTATTCTGTAGAAAACCAAAAGTTTTAATGGTATCATACGGCAAATAGTGAATGATTAAGGACCGATTGTGACACGTATGGGATACGATTGAACTGGATGATTGTGTAATCAAATAACTAGTTGCCGTATGAGTTAACCAGAACTTCAATGAACTAATGACCTGTCTGAATATTCTGCTCAATGCAGAATATTATCGACATATATGGTAAGACAGCAAGAATGACTCATAATATAACACAGATGTGATAACTTCATGGACAAAATATTCAATATATTGTGTTGCCAATCATCTACTACGCATGTCTAGAACCTGAATAGCCATATTAGAATGACGTATATACCCATAACTGCGCAGAAGCAGATATGCCACGTAGTGTAAGAACGGCATAAATAGCAGTGATCTTCAGGGAAGAGTCGGGACTCATCTTGTGGCCGTTAGACGTACCGGCGTACTCCCGGATCCTCTTGACAATCGTACCTGGAGATCCCCCGATTGCGGAGTGATGCTACAATATCCGGTGACGTATTGATGCTTAACTTTGTTACCCATGTGATCTCAATGCCTATATGTTAATTAACTATTTTACTTACATATACTAAAGAGTAAATAAACTTGTGTTTTATATTTGTCTTACCTCAGACTGTGTGCTTAACGGGTATGTTAATGAGGTTAAAAAATTGCCAAAATCTTGAGCAGGTAAGACACTGGTGAGATCAGGTGTCACCCGAGTATAAAAATCGGCCCCTCCCGCGGCTCGGCACATATTTATTCTGACATAGAGGAGGGAAAGTGCTGTTGGTGCTGGAGCTGCTATAGGGAGAGTGTTAGGAGTATTTTAGGCTTCAAGAACCCCAACGGTCCTTCTTAGGGCCACATCTAACCGTGTGCAGTAGTGTGGAGGCTGCTTTTTGCAGTGTTGCACATTTTTTTTTTTTTGTATATCGGCCGTGCAGAGCATTGCGCCCTGCAGTAATTATACATACTCCAGGGCCAGTAGTGGTGGTGAGGCAGGGACACAAGACATATATTTATTGAATATAGGCAGTGGGCCTTTCCAAAAACATTTGGGAAAAAAAATCTATTTGGGCTGCCTGTGACTGTCCTCAGTGTACTGGGTCTGTGCTGGGTGTAGTTGTCCTCCTAATTCATACGCAGCCAGCTAAGTGTTACAGCAGGCTTGCGCAAAATTATTTCCTGGTGTTCCGTAAGCGAAGTCAGCCTCCAACCACAGGCCAATAAGCGGCACATTTAATTACAGCGTTCTGTTTCTGCACTACTGGTAATACACCATGCTGAGGGGTAGGGGTAGGTCTAGAGGACGTGGACGCGGGCGAGGACGCGGAGGCCCAAGTCAGGGTGTGGGCACAGGCCGAGCTCCTGATCCAGGTGTATCGCAGCCGACTGCTGCGGGATTAGGAGAGAGGCACGTTTCTGGCGTCCCCACATTCATCTCACAATTAATGGGTCCACGCAGTAGACCTTTATTAGAGAATGAGCAGTGTGAGCAGGTCCTGTCGTGGATGGCAGAAAGTGCATCCAGCAATCTATCGAACACCCAGAGTTCTGCGCCGTCCACGGCTGGAACTCTGAATCCTCTGGCTGCTGCTCTTCCTTCCTCCCAGCCTCCTCACTCCATTACAATGACACATTCTGAGGAGCAGGCAGACTCCCAGGAACTGTTCCCGGGCCCCTGCCCAGAATGGGCAGCAAGGGTTCCGAATCCTCTCCCACTGGAGGAGTTTGTCGTGACCGATGCCCAACCTTTAGAAAGTTCCCGGGGTCCGGGGGATGAGGCTGGGGACTTCCGGCAACTGTCTCAAGACCTTTCAGTGTGTGAGGAGGATGATGACGATGAGACACAGTTGTCTATCAGTGAGGTAGTAGTAAGAGCAGTAAGTCCGAGGGAGGAGCGCACAGAGGATTCGGAGGAAGAGCAGCAGGACGATGAGGTGACTGACCCCACCTGGTTTGCTACGCCTACTGAGGACAGGTCTTCAGAGGGGGAGGCAAGGGCAGCAGCAGGGCAGGTTGCAAGAGGCAGTGCGGTGTCCAGGGGTAGAGGCAGGGCCAGACCAAATAATCCACCAACTGTTTCCCAAAGCGCCCCCTCGCGCCATGCCACCCTGCAGAGGCCGAGGTGCTCAAAGGTCTGGCAGTTTTTCACTGAGAGTGCAGACGACCGACGAACAGTGGTGTGCAACCTTTGTCGCGCCAAGATCAGCCGGGGAGCCACCACCACCAGCCTCACCACCACCAGCATGCGCAGACATATGATGGCCAAGCACCCCACAAGGTGGGACGAAGGCCGTTCACCACCTCCGGTTTGCACCGCTGCCTCTCCCCCTGTGCCCCAACCTGCCACTGAGATCCAACCCCCCTCTCAGGGCACAGGCACTACCGTCTCCTGGCCTGCACCCACACCCTCACCTCCGCTGTCCTCGGCCCCATCCACCAATGTCTGTCAGCGCACCGTCCAGCCATCGCTAGCGCAAGTGTTGGAGCGCAAGCGCAAGTACGCCGCCACGCACCCGCACGCTCAAGCGTTAAACGTGCACATAGCCAAATTGATCAGCCTGGAGATGCTGCCGTATAGGGTTGTGGAAACGGAGGCTTTCAAAGGTATGATGGCGGCGGCCCCGCGCTACTCAGTTCCCAGTCACCACTACTTTTCCCGATGTGCCGTCCCAGCCCTGCACGACCACGTCTCCTGCAACATTGTACGCGCCCTCACCAACGCGGTTACTGCCAAGGTCCACTTAACAACGGACACGTGGACAAGCACAGGCGGACAGGGCCACTATATCTCCCTGATGGCACATTGGGTGAATTTAGTGGAGGCTGGGACAGAGTCAGAGCCTGGGACCGCTCACGTCCTACCCACCCCCAGAATTGCGGGCCCCAGCTCGATGGTGGTATCTGCAGCGGTGTATGCTTCCTCCACTAAACCACCCTCCTCCTCCTCCTACGCAACCTCTGTCTCGCAATCAAGATGTGTCAGCAGCAGCACTTCACCAGCAGTCGGTGTCGCACGGCACGGCAGCACAGTGGTGGGCAAGCGTCAGCAGGCCGTGCTGAAAGTACTCAGCTTAGGAGATAAGAGGCACACGGCCCACGAACTGCTGCAGGGTCTGACAGAGCAGACCGACCACTGGCTTGCGCCGCTGAGCCTCCAACCGGGCATGGTCGTGTGTGACAACAGCCGTAACCTGGTGGCGGCTCTGCAGCTTGGCAGCCTCACGCATGTGCCATGCCTGGCCCATGTCTTTAATTTGGTGGTTCAGCGCTTTCTGAAAAGCTACCCACGCTTGTCAGACCTGCTCGGAAAGGTGCGCCGACTCTGCGCACATTTCCGCGAGTCCCACACGGACGCTGCCACCCTGCGCACCCTGCAACATCGGTTTCATCTGCCACTGCACCGACTGCTGTGCGACGTGCCCACACGGTGGAACTCTACGCTCCACATGTTGGCCAGGCTCTATGAGCAGCGTAGAGCTATAGTGGAATACCAACTCACACATGGGCGGCGCAGTGGGAGTCAGCCTCCTCAATTCTTTACAGAAGAGTGGGCCTGGTTGGCAGACATCTGCCAGGTCCTTGGAAACTTTGAGGAGTCTACCTAGATAGTGAGCGGCGATGCTACAATCATTAGCGTCACCCTGCCTCTGCTATGCCTCTTGAGAAGTTCCCTGCAAAGCATAAAGGCAGACGCTTTGCGCTCGGAAACAGAGGCGGGGGAAGACAGTATGTCGCTGGATAGTCAGAGCACCCTCCTGTCTATATCTCAGCGCGATGAGGAGGAGGAGGAGCATGAGGAGGATGAGGAGGAGGGAGAAGAGACAGCTTGGCCCACTGCTGAGGGTACCCATGCTGCTTGCCTGTCATCCTTTCAGCGTGTATGGCCTGAGGAGGAGGAGGAGGAGGAGGAGGAGGATCCTGAAAGTGATCTTCCTAGTGAGGACAGCCATGTGTTGCGTACAGGTACCCTGGCACACATGGCTGACTTCATGTTAGGATGCCTTTCTCGTGACCCTCGCGTTACACGCATTCTGGCCACTACGGATTACTGGGTGTACACACTGCTCGACCCACGGTATAAGGAGAACCTTTCCACTCTCATACCCGAAGAGGAAAGGGGATCAAGAGTGATGCTATACCACAGGACCCTGGCGGACAAACTGATGGTAAAATTCCCATCCGACAGCGCTAGTGGCCGAAGGCGCAGTTCCGTGGGCCAGGTAGCAGGGGAGGCGCAGAGATCAGGCAGCATGTACAGCACAGGCAGGGGAACACTCTCTAAGGCCTTTGACAGCTTTCTGGCTCCCCAGCAAGACTGTGTCACTGCTCCCCAGTCAAGGCTGAGTCGGCGGGAGCACTGTAAAAGGATGGTGAGGGAGTACGTAGCCGATCACACGACCGTCCTCCGTGACGCCTCTGCCCCCTACAACTACTGGGTTTCGAAGCTGGACACGTGGCCTGAACTCGCGCTGTATGCCCTGGAGGTGCTTGCTTGTCCTGCGGCTAGCGTCTTGTCAGAGAGGGTGTTTAGTGCGGCTGGGGGAATCATCACAGATAAGCGTACCCGCCTGTCAACCGACAGTGCCGACAGGCTTACACTCATCAAGATGAACAAAGCCTGGATTTCCTCAGACTTCTCTTTTCCACCAGCGGACAGCAGCGATACCTAAACAATACGTAGGCTGCACCCGCGGATGGAAGCATTGTTCTCTATCACCATCAAAAACGGGGACCTTTTAGCTTCATCAATCTGTGTATAATATTCATCCTCCTCCTCCTGCTCCTCCTCCTGAAACCTCATGTAATCACGCCGAACGGGCAATTTTTCTTAGGCCCACAAGGCTCAGTCATATAATTTTTGTAAACAATTTTTATACGTTTCAATGCTCATTAAAGCGTTGAAACTTTCACCTGAACCAATTTTTATTTTAACTGGGCTGCCTCCAGGCCTAGTTACCAATTAAGCCACATTAACCAAAGCGATTAATGGGTTTCACCTGCCCTCTTGGTTGGGCATGGGCAATTTTTCTGAGGTACATTAGTACTGTTGGTACACCAATTTTTTGGGGCCCTCGCCTACAGTGTAATCCAATTAATTTTTTGCCCACCTGCATTAAAGCTGACATTACATCAGCTGTGATGGGCAATGCAATGGGATATATTTATGTACCGCCGGTGGCTTCCTGGCACCCACCCATGCTGTGGGTCCACAGGGAGTTGTAACTGCATGTGTCTACTTCTAAAGAACCCCAGTCTGACTGGGGCATGCAGTGTGGGCCGAAGCCCACCTGCATTAAACATGACATTACTTTAGCTGTGATGGGCAATGCAATGGGATATATTTATGTACCGCCGGTGGCTTCCTGGCACGCACCCATGCTGTTGGTCCACACGGAGTTGTAACTCCATGTGTACACTTCTAAAGAACCCCAGTCTGACTGGGGCATGCAGTGTGGGCCGAAGCCCACCTGCATTTAATCGGACGTTACCTCAGCTGTGATGGGCACTGCAATGGGATACATTTATGTACAGCCGGTGGGTTCCAGGGAGCCACCCATGCTGTGGATGCACACGGAATTCCCATTGCGGAGTTGTACCTGCCTGTGACTATTTATAAAAAACTGCGGTCTGACTGGGGCATGCAGACACCTTGACAGAATGAATAGTGTGTGGCACATAGATTCCCCATTGCTATGCCCACGTGTGCAGCTCCTGATGGCAGTGGCACAGGATTATATTTCTCATTGCTTCTGTACAGCATTGTGGGCTATCGCCCTGCCCCTTTAAAAAGAGGGTCGCTGCCTAGCCGTGCCAACCCTCTGCAGTGTGTGCCTGCGGTTCCTCTGGCAGACGCACTTATAAATAGACATGAGGGTGGTGTGGCATGAGTGCAGCTGAAGGCTGCACAGGGACACTTTGGTGTGCGCTGTGGACACTGCGTCGTGCGTGGGGGGGGGGAGGCGGGCAGCATGTAACCCGGGAGAAGTGGCAGCGGAGTGTCATGAAGGCAGTGATTGTGCTTTGTTGGAGGTAGTGTGGTGCTTAGCTAAGGTATGCTTTGCTAATGAGGGCTTTTCAGAAGTAAAAATTGTTGGGGGGGGGCCCACTCTTGCCGCTATTGTGGCTTAATAGTGGGACCTGGGAACTTGAGATGCAGCCCAACATGTAGCCCCTCGCCTGCCCTATCCGTTGCTGTGTCGTTCCCATCACTTTGTTGAATTGCCCCGATTTTCACAAATGAAAACCTTAGCGAGCATCGGCGATATACAAAAATGCTCGGGTCGCCCATTGACTTCAATGGGGTTCGTTACTCGAAAAGAACCCTCGAGCATCGTGATAATTTCGTCCCAAGTAACGAGCACCCGAGCATTTTGGTGCTCGCTCATCTCTAGCTGTCACCCTAAATGATAAGATGCAACAAGGTATGCAGAACCTTAAGTCAGATGACCCTGCTGAAAGGTTCTTTAGATAGTAGAGGTAGGAGAATAGGGGCTGGTAACAGAGGAGCACATGTAGTGATGTCTGAGGGTGCTAGAATGTCAGTACGTGTGTGTGAGGCATAGACCCAGATAGAAAGTAGAGTCCTATCAGTTGAGTGTGGTGAATGCCTTCAATAATCCCACACGAAGAGTAGGGAGATTACTGAGAGATGCTAGTTGCCACTGTAGGTGGGGTTAGCTGTCTCTCGGACTGAGTACTACAGTGGGCTGATACTATTTCCCATATCTTGCCATGGTCTGTAATGTGGACTGCTCAGGAGCAAAAACTTGGATTGAGTAGCTCAGGGATAGTGGAGCAAACAGGGTAGTAAAGTGAAGATAGTCTGAGTATCCCTACATAAGTAACCCATGGGTGAAGTGGGGCATTTGCATGGGGTTGTCTGGTATATTGGTCAGTGAGTAAATAGATAGACTATTACAGACTATTAGAAACAGGACAACGCTCCAGGTGCTTAGTTTTAAAAAAAATAGATGCAAAAGACTCACCTGGTGTAGATAGCATGACAAACAAGCAGGCTGTCACATCTGTGGTCCAGAAAGGCTCTTATAAAAAAAACACTATATTGCCACCAGCAAACACCATTTCACCTGGGACAACCAGAAACGGAGAATACAAGTGGAACAGACCAAAGAAATAGAATACCAAGGTCATAAAAGCAAAAAGCCAAAAGAAAAATTAATAATAGGTTCCAGCGCTCCAAGCACAGGTATAAAAGCAATATATTTTTCCAATGGGGTTAGGTGCAATATTTGAGCAGTGTTTATTGGCTCTTATTCTAATGGCATTCGTGGTTCTGCCAATATATTTCAGGCCACAGGAGCATTCTAGAAAAGTAATTACATAACTGGAGCTATAATTTAAGAAATCCGTTTTCTATATGGATCGCTTTTCTTCTATGGTGGATGTTGGAGCAACACTTACAATGACATATCCTATACTTAAAGGAGCCCCTCAACAGTCCATCTATAATACTCCTTGTAATCATGGATGATGCTTTACAAATATGGAGATACGAGGGGACTAGGATGTTTTTCAGTGTTTTGTTTCTATGGAAACACTTGGGCATTCAGAAATCTCGACCCCAATGTTTGCAGATAATCGATTTTAAATATGAATGTTGAGAGTTATATTGGGTTATAAAAAATGCCCTGGAGCCATGGCCCCTAATAGTTTATTTAATAATTCCTCTGGGTAACCCTTTTCTCTGAAACATTGTTTCATAATTAGAGATGAGCGAGCACCAAAATGCTCGGGTGCTCGTTACTCGGGATGAAATTTTCGCGATGCTCGAGGGTTCGTTTCGAGTAACGAACCCCATTGAAGTCAATGGGCGACCCGAGCATTTTTGTATATCGCCGATGCTTGCTAAGGTTTCCATTTGTGAAAATCTGGGCAATTCAAGAAAGTGGGAATGACACAGCAACGGATAGGGCAGGCGAGGGGCTACATGTTGGGCTGCATCTCAAGTTCCCAGGTCCCACTATTAAGCCACAATAGCGGCAAGAGTGGGCCCCCCCCTCCCAACAATTTTTACTTCTGAAAAGCCCTCATTAGCAATGCATACCTTAGCTAAGCACCACACTACCTCCAACAAAGCACAATCACTGCCTGCATGACACTCCGCTGCCACTTCTCCTGGGTTACATGCTGCCCAACCCCCCCCTGCACGACCCAGTGTCCACAGCGCACACCAAATTGTCCCTGCGCAGCCTTCAGCTGCCCTCATGCCATGCCACACTCATGTCTATTTATAAGTGCGTCTGCCATGAGGAGGAACCGCAAGTACACACTGCAGAGGGTTGGCACGGCTAGGCAGCGACCCTCTTTAAAAGGGGCGGGGCGATAGCCCACAATGCTGTACAGAAGCAATGAGAAATATAATCCTGTGCCACCGCCATCAGGAGCTGCACACGTGGGCATAGCAATGGGGAACCTATGTGCCACACACTATTCATTCTGTCAAGGTGTCTGCATGCCCCAGTCAGACCGCGGTTTTTTATAAATAGTCACAGGCAGGTACAACTCCGCAATGGGAATTCCGTGTGCACCCACAGCATGGGTGGCTCCCTGGAACCCACCGGCTGTACATAAATGTATCCCATTGCAGTGCCCATCACAGCTGAGGTAACGTCCGATTAAATGCAGGTGGGCTTCGGCCCACACTGCATGCCCCAACCTGACCGGGCTTTTTAATTCATAGACACAGGCAGGTACAACTCCCTATTGTGAAGTCCCTGTGGACCGACAGCATGGGTGGGTGCCAGGAAGCCACCGGCGGCACATAAATATATCCCATAGCATTGCCCATCACAGCTGAGGTAATGTCATGTTTAATGCAGGTGGGCTTCGGCCCAAATTGCATGCCCCAGTCAGACTGGGGTTCTTTAGAAGTGGACACATGTAGTTACAACTCCGTGTGGACCGACAGCATGGGTGGCTCCCTGGAACCCACCGGCGGTACATAAATATATCCCATTGCAGTGCCCAGCACAGCTGATGTAACATCAGCTGTAATGCAGGTGGGCAAAAAATTAATTGGATTACACTGTAGGCGAGGGCCCCAAAAAATTGGTGTACCAACAGTACTAATGTACCTCAGAAAAATTGCCCATGCCCAACCAAGAGGGCAGGTGAAACCCATTAATAGCTTTGGTTAATGTGGCTTAATTGGTAACTAGGCCTGGAGGCAGCCCAGTTAAAATAAAAATTGGTTCAGGTGCAAGTTTCAACGCTTTAATGAGCATTGAAACGTATAAAAATTGATTAGAAAAATTATATGACTGAGCCTTGTGGGCCTAAGAAAAATTGCCCGTTCGGCGTGATTACGTGAGGTTTCAGGAGGAGGAGCAGGAGGAGGAGGAGGAATATTATACACAGATTGATGAAGCAAAAATGTCCCCGTTTTTGATGGTGATAGAGAACGATGCTTCCATCCGCGGGTGCAGCCTACGTATTGCTTAGGTATCGCTGCTGTCCGCTGGTGAAGAAGAGAAGTCTGGGGAAATCCAGGCTTTGTTCATCTTGATGAGTGTAAGCCTGTCGGCACTGTCGGTTGACAGGTGGGTACGCTTATCCGTGATGATTCCCCCAGCCACACTAAACACCCTCTCTGACAAGACGCTAGCCGCAGGATAAGCAAGCACCTCCAGGGCATACAGCGCGAGTTCAGGCCACGTGTCCAGCTTCGACACCCAGTAGTTGTAGGGGGCAGAGGCGTCACCGAGGACGGTCGTGCGATCGGCTACGTACTCCCTCACCATCCTTTTACAGTGCTCCCGCCAACTCAGCCTTGACTGGGGAGCGGTGACACAGTCTTGCTGGGGAGCCATAAAGCTGGCAAAGGCCTTGGAGAATGTTCCCCTGCCTGCGCTGTACATGCTGCCTGATCTCTGCGCCTCCCCTGCTACCTGGCCCTCGGAACTGCGCCTTCGGCCACTATCGCTGTCGGATGGGAAGTTTACCATCAGTTTGTCCACCAGCACCCTGTGGTATAGCATCATTCTCGAACCCCTTTCCTCTTCGGGAATGAGAGTGGAAAGGTTCTCCTTATACCGTGGGTCGAGCAGTGTGTACACCCAGTAATCCGTAGTGGCCAGAATGCGTGTAACGCGAGGGTCACGAGAAAGGCATCCTAATATGAAGTCAGCCATATGTGCCAGGGTACCTGTACGCAACACATGGCTGTCCTCACTAGGAAGATCACTTTCAGGATCCTCCTCCTCCTCCTCCGGCCATACACGCTGAAAGGATGACAGGCAAGCAGCATGGGTACCCTCAGCAGTGGGCCAAGCTGTCTCTTCCCCCTCCTCCTCATGCTCCTCCCCCTCCTCCTCAACGCGCTGAGATATAGACATGAGGGTGCTCTGACTATCCAGCGACATACTGTCTTCCCACGCCTCCGTTTCCGAGTGCAAAGCGTCTGCCTTTATGCTTTGCAGGGAACTTCTCAAGAGGCATAGCAGAGGAATGGTGACGCTAATGATTGCAGCATCCCCGCTCACCATCTGGGTAGACTCCTCAAAGTTTCCAAGGACCTGGCAGATGGCTGCCAACCAGGCCCAGTCTTCTGTAAAGAATTGAGGAGGCTGACTCCCACTACGCCGCCCATGTTGGAGTTGGTATTCCACTATAGCTCTACGCTGCTCATAGAGCCTGGCCAACATGTGGAGCGTAGAGTTCCACCGTGTGGGCACGTCGCACAGCAGTCGGTGCACTAGCAGATTAAACCGATGTTGCAGGGTCCGCAGGGTGGCAGCGTCCGTCTTGGAGTTGCGGAAATGTGCGCTGACCCGGCGCACCTTTCCGAGCAGGTATGACAAGTGTGGGTAGCTTTTCAGAAAGCACTGAACCACCAAATTAAAGACATGGGCCAGGCATGGCACGTGCGTGAGGCCCCAACCTGCGCTGAGAGACATTGCTGGATGGGGCCGAGGACAGCGGAGGTGAGGGTGTGGGTGCAGGCCAGGAGACGGTAGTGCCTGTGTCCTCAGAGGGGGGTTGGATCTCAGTGGCAGGTTGGGGCACAGGGGGAGAGGCAGTGGTGCAAACCGGAGGCGGTGAACGGCCTTCGTCCCACCTTGTGGGGTGCTTGGCCATCATATGCCTGCGCATGCTGGTGGTGGTGGCTCCCCAGCTGATCTTGGCGCGACAAAGGTTGCACACCACTGTTCGTCGGTCGTCAGGCGTCTCGGTGAAAAACTGCCACACCGTAGAGCACCTTGACCTCTGCAGGGTGGCATGGCGCGAGGGGGCGCTTTGGGAAACAGTTGGTTGATTATTCGGTCTGGCCCTGCCTCTACCCCTGGCCACCGCACTGGCTTGGCCAGAAACAGAACGCTGTAATTAAATGTGCCACTTATTGGCCTGTGGTTGGAGGCTGACTTCGCTTACGGAACGCACAGCAGAGCCAGGAAATAATTTTGCGCAAGCCTGCTGTAACACTTAGCTGGCTGCGTATGAATTAGGAGGACAACTACCCCCAGCACAGACCCAGTACACTGAGGACAGTCACAGGCAGCCCAAATAGATTTTTTTTCCCAAATGTTTTTGGAAAGGCCCACTGCTTATATTCAATAAATATGTCTTCTGTCCCTGCCTCACCACTACTGGCCCTAGAGTATGTAAAATAACTGCAGACTGTTGCACTGTGGACTGGAATACAGCGGTGATGTAACAGCCAACACAGAGCCAGGAAATAATTTTGCGCAAGCCTGCTGTAACACTTAGCTGGCTGCGTATGAATTAGGAGGACAACTACCCCCAGCACAGACCCAGTACACTCAGGACAGTCACAGGCAGCCCAAATAGATTTTTTTTCCCAAATGTTTTTGGAAAGGCCCACTGCCTATATTCAATAAATATATGTCTTCTGTCCCTGCCTCACCACTACTGGCCCTGGAGTATGTAAAATAACTGCAGACTGTTCCACTGTGGACTGGAATACAGCGGTGATGTAACAGCCAACACAGAGCCAGGAAATAATTTTGCGCAAGCCTGCTGTAACACTTAGCTGGCTGCGTATGAATTAGGAGGACAACTACCCTCAGCACAGACCCAGTACACTCAGGACAGTCACAGGCAGCCCAAATAGATTTTTTTTCCCAAATGTTTTTGGAAAGGCCCACTGCCTATATTCAATAAATATGTCTTCTGTCCCTGCCTCACCACTACTGGCCCTGGAGTTTGTAAAATAACTGCAGACTGTTGCACTGTGGACTGGAATACAGCGGTGATGTAACAGCCAACACAGAGCCAGGAAATAATTTTGCGCAAGCCTGCTGTAACACTTAGCTGGCTGCATATGAATTAGGAGGACAACTACCCCCAGCACAGACCCAGTACACTGAGGACAGTCACAGGCAGCCCAAATAGATTTTTTTTCCCAAATGTTTTTGGAAAGGCCCACTGCCTATATTCAATAAATATGTCTTCTGTCCCTGCCTCACCACCACTACTGGCCCTGGACTATGTATAATTACTGCAGGGCGCAATGCTCTGCACGGCCGATATACAAAAAAAAAAAAAAGTGCAGCACTGCAAAAAGCAGCCTCCACACTACTGCACATGGTTAGATGTGGCCCTAAGAAGGACCGTTGGGGTTCTTGAAGCCTAAAATATTCCTAACGCTCTCCCTATAGCAGCTCTGGCACCAGCAGCACTGTCCCTGATCTCTGTCAGAACGCATCTGTGGCGAGCCGCGGGAGGGGCCGATTTATATACTCGGGTGACACCTGATCTCGCCAGCCACTCACTGCAGGGGGTGGTATAGGGCTTGAACGTCGCAGGGGGAAGTTGTAATGCCTTCCCTGTCTTTCTATTGGCCAGAAAAGCGCGCTAACGTCTCAGAGATGAAAGTGAAAGTAACCCGAACATCGCTTGGTACTCGTCACGAGTAACGAGCATCTCAAACATGCTAATACTCGAACGAGTATCAAGCTCGGACGAGTACGTTCGCTCATCTCTATTCATAATGTTAAACTACTGTATAAAATACCTGATCTCAAATGCGATTCCTCCTAATTCTCCTTTTATTTCTTAGCGTGGTAGCTGGAGAAATCAAGGAAACTGGTTTATAATTAGTTTTGATGTGGATAATGTTGTGCATGATATACACTTGGAGATCAAAAAAATATATTCATGGAATCAACAGTTCTATATACAGAGAATATGATGATTTCCTGCCATCAACACAGTTTACAACCGCTTATATACATTTTAAATAAACTACGCCAAAATGAAGATTCAGTACTTAGTTGCTCCATAAATGTAGTCGAAGCGCTGAATTTGTCAGGATATGAGGATGTGTTTTCCATAGGATTTAACATAAACCTACTGCGTTATTGCATTATTGTGTTCAGACGTAGTTCTTGTTGACTTATTCTCATATATTATCATGTGATCTGAAAATATAGCTGCTGTAGTGCGGCTTTGGAGAAGGATGTGTTTCACCATTATACCTTTTTTTCAATTAAGCTGACCATATTGATGCAATTATCAATCAAATTAATCTCAATTATTATATGGAGATAAGCAGTACCAGGTACTTCCTGTCTTTACAATGTGATCAGATCAGGAAAATAAAACTTTTTCAATATTTGTGTCCCCTGACAATAGGCCTGAAGCAAGGGTCTACCAGTGCTCAAACACATCAGAATCCAATGCAATACAGAATCCAATTCAAACTCATTACCCTCATCCACAAAGCTCTCCATAGCACCGCGCCGCCCTAAATTGCATCCCTCATTTTAATCAACAACCCAGCCTGCGCCCTCTGCTCCACTAAGCAAAACAGATTAAGTGCCCCCATAATTGGAACTTCCCATTACCGACTCCAAGACTTCTCCAGATCAGCACCTGTCCTCTGGAATGCGCTACCCAAAACCATCTGTGCAATCCTTACACACATAATTTCAGGCGTGCTCTAAAAACACACCTCTTCAGAAAGGCATACCACATCTCCTAAACCAAACCCCTCTGTACTCTCCCATATAACATGACCCATGTCCTGTTGATTGCAATCCCTGGTAGCCGCCATCAACCGCCCCCTGCAGTTATACCGTCTCAGCCACCATAAGGCTCAATTTGACCGTTGTCTATGTGTATAGCATCCCACACTCTCCCCCTCGCCATCCCTTGCACATCTTCAGCCCCTTTACCTTCTATATCACCCCATTATCTGTAGTATGTAAGCTCGTTGGAGCAAGACCTTCACCCCTACTGTTTCCATCAACTGATTACTATGTAACCGTGGTTTTGTTTCTGTTCCCCCTGTTTTGTAAGCGCTGCGGAATATGTTGGCGCTATATAAATAAAGATTATTATCATTAGATTGTCTGTAGATCCTACAACTATCTTCCAATGGGCAACTTTCATACCAGATTAGTATCTATATTATTACTGTATTATGTCATACTATAGTTTTATATACTATTTTATGGTGCTTGTATTACTAGAAATTGTATGCGGATATATTAAAACTTTGTAGAAGATGCTTTTTAACCCTATTTATATATTTTAAGGGTAATTCTATGAAGTCAGTTTGGGAATCGAGACATCACGCAAGAGTTATTTGAACATAAAAATCTCTCTCATCCTCCTGTAATCCATTTTAGAAGAAACAATAAAGTATCCACACAGTTCGGCAGAGCAGCTAACATTTGCACATTAATGACATGCTTGTTGTGATAGGTGTAGCTTTATTCTGAAGTGCAACACATAATTCATTCAGCTGTGAATGAGTGAGGACAATTAGAGCAGTCAATGTATCCCACGTGTTCCCTGTAGCATTAGAAACACATAGAAGGCCCCTTGACAGACACTGGTTTGGAAATTGAGACTGCTTTTCAGCTGAATATGATCCTGATTACCCCAGTAAGGCCACCTGCTGCTTTAGTGGCTCATTTCTTTTGTGTGTCTGTGTTAAGCAGTTTCCATTTGTAGTGCCTCAGGGGACTGCAACCTTAAGGCCAAACCCAGCTGACACCAATCTGGTGAAGCACAGTCTGAACAATCAGGTATGCACATGCTGGTCCTTGCTCATATGCTGCCCTTTTTTTCTATTTGATTAGAACAATGGATGGATTTGTTTTCATAGCAGGGTACTTCCCGCAACTAATGTGACTTTGATGTGTGATTTTGTTCTTTCAAGCATTGTTTGACTGTTAATTGATGACTAATCATAGCAGTTTATTGCGCTTTTTTTTTTATCAAACTGCAAGGAAGCATGAAACAGTATAGATAACCCTATGTAGCTCCAGGACAACTACTGAAGCATTGAAAACTATACTCTCATAATAACGATTTACTCTGAAGAGATACTTTAAAAATGCAGTTATTGATAAGACTATTTAAAAAAAACATGTTACATTACAAAATCAAAAATTATGATGCTTTTTAATTAAAGGAATACTCTGGGCAAGGCGTATGCAGTGTATTAAACCTAGTGCAGAGGGGCAGTGCTCAGAGATTCAAACATACCCAGGAAAAGAATCCTTGTGTCATACACATTAAATAGGTTATTGCACATTATACATTATCATTTTTTCCTAGAGTGATCCCTTAATTATTTCATTAAATGTCCACTGCCATTTCGTAGCTAAAAATGGATCAACGTACACTGTACTACCTCTTATTTGTGTGCATATATATTAATATAAGTTGATCGGTTGAGACATAAGTAGAGGTTTCCCTCTCCTCTTTATTCTGGTCCACTTGAAACAAGTTTCAGTATGAACTTGAAATGTTACTGTTGAACCTGTTTGCAATTTTTCCTGTAATCAATGGCATATGCAATGATTGTCACAGCAATGGAAGTGGACCTGCCGTGCCTTTAACCCACTAAGGACCAAACACAGAAAATTTACAGCACTTGGTCCTGGGCTTTAATCCCATCCAATAGTAAAATTATGGTGGGGGATTAAAGCCCTTGCTTCTGCAATCAATCAGGAGCAGGTTGAGTTGTCAGTTGTTAGTCAGAGCTGATAACCTGGAGGAGGAATGAGCGCTATGTACTAAAGAGTGAAAGTATTTCTTCCACTACGCGAGCTGGCAGTCACGTGACCACCGGATGCCCTGATCAGCTCTGCCAGTAACTATTGTCACTACAGGGGGACGTTTTCCCTGTAACTGGGACTCCTATTGATGCCCCAGCTACAGTGAAAAAATGTAAAAAAATAAGACCATGTAAAAATATTCCCCAGAGGTTGTAAATCACATCATGGGGGACATAGATAGTAAAAAAAATATTGCATAAATAAGTAAAACAAAATTACAGATTAAAATAAAAATGAATGCATAAGAAAGAAAATAATCCAAAGTCAACGCCAACCAAAATTGTCCCTATATGCACCCTGGAATCCAAAACCATACATATTATATATCAACACGTCCAAAACAAAATAGGAAACCTATTCCCATACTTTATTTTAACTTAGATATACTAATTTAAAAAAAAACAACTATAAATGTTAAAAAAAACATTATGCTTTTTAGCGTTTTACCTCTATAAAACTAAAAAACTGAAATAAAAGTCAGTGAAAAAATAGCCCTATATGTCAAAGAAAGAAAACGCAGCAAAAATAATTTTGGTAGCTGAAGGAAAAAAAATAGGGCAGTAAAACTACGACATGGGTAAAATCCCAAAAATGTGTCTGGTCCTTAAGGTACAAAACAGCCTGGTCCTTTATGGGTTAAACCAATTTGGCTTAGTGCTAATGTCAAGGGCCTGCATGTGGAGTTCTCTGGTTTTCAGGCTTACTCCAGAAATTGTCTGGTAATAGGTGGCTGACATATTTTGCTGAGACTTACTGTAAAGCACTACCAGAGGGTGTATACAGAGACGTGCTTGAGAAACAGAGCTGAGGAACGGGCAGGTGGAATACTTTTGAAGCAAAAAATTAGACCAGGGGTCATGGCAGGCAATAGACAGCATATATTAATGATGGTTAATTAACAAGCTGTGGTCAGGAGAGGAGGAGTCAGAAAAGCTGAGTAGGACAAGCACAGATAGAAATCAGATAAGCAGACAGAATACACTATCACCTTTGACAGTACCCCCACTCTCTTTAGTCTAGACCATAAATGACATCTTTGAGAAGAGTCAGAGCATTAATGTTCTCTATATTCTCACAGGACCTCTTCTCATGACCAGCAGATATAGGGAGCAGCACAACACTCCCAGCTCAGTACTTCACATAGAATATGAAGCGCTGAGCAGAAAGTCAGCAAGAAGTGAGCGATACTCAGCAGTGATATGGCTGTCTAAGTGCTCTGCACGAGCACTAACAACAAGCTCCAAATTCCCAACCTACTGTACATAGAACTAAACTGGATGCAACTGGATCCCAAATCCAAATGAACTCAAAAAGTGAAAGAACCATCATCTGGCATATAGCTACCCTCTATAAGCTACTACACACTATTCCCTTCACACCATCTCCGCTTTGACCATCATACCAGGTAAGTTCAGGCCTCTGGACCCCAACCTCCACTATTCAGTAGACACCAGTACTAGAGATGAGCGAATGCTTGGGTCCGCGTTATTCCAGTCGAGCTTTTCGTAAAATTTGAGAGCTCTACTCGAGTAACGAACCCCATTGACTACAATGGGAGACTCAAGCATTTTTGTATGTGGGATGCCGGGTGCTGAGCTCTTTTTTTTGCTAGGTTCGTTTCTCTCTCTCTCTCTCTCTCTCTCCCTCTCTCTTCTGCCTGCCAGACAAAAAATTTGCAAATGACGCGCGCTGCGTTGCGGCGGGGAGGGGCCAAAAAAGGCACGTTACAGCTGGGAGGAGCCAAAAACTGGGGCGGGGTCGAACACTGCTTGATGCTCGTTTGAGTAACGAGCACCATTGAGTACGTTAATACTCGAACGAGCATCAAGCTCCATAGAGTATGTTCGCTCAACTCTAATTAGTACCAATTTAGACCTCAGTAATCCTTCCAACCAGATTTGGGCCTAGTTTGCCAAAATCCAGCTTTAGTGCCCTCTGACATCCCCACTAAACTGATAATATGCCACCAACTTCTCCCAGTACACACAACAGCTTATTTTAAACATTTATCAGGAATGGTAGGTATGAATAAAAAAAATTAAAGTCAATTTTAATAACATTTTGCAACAATCTAAAAGTCTTTGAAAAGTATTTGACAGCAAGGTAAAATTTGCACACGATTAAATAACATAATTATTAACAGCTATATTAACGGTTTGGCTTCTAATATTATGCAGTTGTACAAATGTGAACAGAACAGACAGGAATTTATATCTGCTATACATACGGTATTAACATCTTTAACCCTTCATGCCACAGGACATAAGATTACATTCTACCTGCTGTAACAGCAGGAATAGATAAGAATAGTGATCTCCGCTGTAAACCCCCTACCTGCCGTGAACTATGTAGATTGCAGCATGTAGAGGGTTTACAAATGGTGCACGCTTGCTCTGGGATGCCATCGGACACCAGCAATGTAGTCGTCGAGAGACGATGGGTTGTCATGGCAAAAACACACCAGATACTGGCGTCTCAACTTGCCATTGCCTATGATCGCTATTGTAAGCAATAGAGCATTTCAGTACATAAGTCTTGCAATTACAATCATAGCTCTTATGGTTCAAGTCCCCTACAGGGATATAAAAAATGTAGACAAAAATAAATAGTGTAAAAAATGTGATTTTGTTTTTTAAATAAACCTTTTTTGCACATATTCATGTCAACAGAAAAATAAATAAAAAGTTATGACTTTTGAAAAGTGGAGATGAAAATCCGCCAAAAAATCATTGTGTCCTCCTGGCCATAATAAGCCCTGTCTTCAGTGGGTTAAACATAATCTGTCCTGTTTATATTCATGCTAATATTTGTGTAGAAGATTGGGTTTTCTAATATTACTTTATGTGGAATATATTTTCAGATAAAACTACCTGGAAGTCCTCTTCTCATGTACTTCAGATTAAATAATGCAGAAAAGATTGGGATCCGTCAAGATGAGTTTTAAGCCATTTTCACTCAAGTGTATTGTAACACATCTGTAATACGGATATGTTATATGGAGATATTGCAGATATTACAACTGTATGTAATCAGTATTTCATCAGTATTTGATCTTTTTTTGCCTATGTATCTGCTGTCATTGGCTTTATTTTCTACTTGGCAAATACTGATCCATATTTTCCCAATGGAAAATAATTTCAATGGATTCAAATATGGAGTTAAAAAAGGAAAAAATAACGCAAGTCGCAGTTTTAAAATATGACCATAAAAATACAGCCATGTAAATGGATACATAGAATTGCATTAAGGCCTTA
The DNA here is from genome assembly GCF_035609145.1 of Eleutherodactylus coqui. Lineage (NCBI taxonomy): Eukaryota > Metazoa > Chordata > Amphibia > Anura > Eleutherodactylidae > Eleutherodactylus > Eleutherodactylus coqui. The sequence goes on along the minus strand of NC_089837.1, from coordinate 386,998,111 downwards.
GTCAGACGGGCGTTTTTTCGCGCGATTTGCGGATTGCATGACGGATGCGCATCCGCAAATCGCGTGACCGGTGCCCGAAAATCTGCTCCTAGCCGCGTTTCATTAGAAACGGGCAGGAGCTGTCCAGCGCATTGCATTCAATGGAGCTGGCAATACAGCCGGCTCCATTGAAAGCAATGCGCTGCGGGCGAGTGTGGGATGAATTGTTGGGAAGGGCTTAAATATATAAGCCCTTCCCTGCAATTCATCCAGAAAAGTGTTAAAATAAAAAAAAATATACATACTCACCTGCTCCCGGCAGCCTGAGGTCCCCGCGGCCTGCAGTGGGTGTGAAGGTGGTGTGAGTCAGACCTGCCCCCTGATTGGCTCAGCGCTGAGCCAATCAGAGGCAGGTCTGACTCACACCTATTCATGAATTCAGTGTACACATGGCAGAAGGTCATCTGTAGTGATGAAGTTCATTTCCTGTTGAACCATATAAATGGCGGAAACAACATCTGGCATAAAAAGCATGAAGCTATATTCTATGGGTGCACCTTTGGAGTTCATCAGCCATGGTGTGGCTGTCATGGTCTGGGTATCATTCTTCTGGCATGCCCTTGGAGCATTGGTCTTCATACCTTAATCCTTGAATGGTGCACACAACAAGGTCCTGTTAGCTGTCAATCTGCACTCATATCTTCTGGAAGTCTTCCCCGACCACAGTGCAATCATTCAACAGGACAAACTCCATGTCATTGAGCATAGATCCCTAGGGAGAATATGGAGGAACAGGATAATGAAATTCTCAACACTGCGTTGGCCCCCCCCCAAACTCACTGGGATGAAATCCTATTGAACATGTTTGGGATATTATAAAAAGAGCTATGGGATCTACTCCTACTTATCCACAAGTTGTGCACCAACTGACAGAGCTGCTGCAGTGGGCATGGGTCAAGTTGAGCATGGGAGACGTTCATCAGCTTGTGGAATCGTCTAAAAACTACGATCCCTCAAAAAGGTGGAACTACTGCTATTGAGTAGGTGTTCTGAATGCAGTGATTGTTCAGTGTGTAAACTTTGCCTAAATAATATGTAATTCTGGTGTAGGAATGTACTTTTAAATGTCTCTATATAAAATCTAGGTTGTCAGAAAAAGTGACAGTTACAAACTGCACGTGGCATTTGTTGCAATACAAAGTGACCCGTAAAACTTCTGAAAAGTGTCTAATCTCTGCAAACTACTCTGCCCTTTTCTTTCTCTCTCTCCAAATAATTAAGATTTTCACCTGACAGCCAATAAATAGCACTAGTCTATAGAAAAAAAAACCTGAAGTCTATTGGAGAACAACCTATAAAATAAAAGAGGTATGGTGAGAAAAAGAGCAAAATGATCCTAATCTGAACACCATCTGTTGCTGAGTGAAATTCACAGAAACAAGGGATTTTCTGATATTAGGTTTATAGCGTAGACATAGATCATTTTTACCTTATATTTTTTCCTCTCATTAGAAGAATTTATTTCCAGCTTTGTTGTCAGTAGAGTCTAATTGTTTCGTACATGTGTTGTAAATCTGTCCTCCAATCAGTTAAGGCTGTGCAACATGAAACTGGGACTCATCAATTTCCTTTGCTTACTAATACATCTGTTAGAATGCAATGTTGAAATAAAACTAAACATGTTTGCACTTTTTCTATTGCGGGGTTATGTGCCTTTTATTTTGTACAAGGAATTTTTAATATTCAGACCATACCCTTTGAATGAAATCATTTCCCCTCAATATAATTGTCATGGTAATATGCAGAGCCTAACTGGCAGTGGCACAGCTGGCTGTTTGCCATATTTGAGTCTCTGACTCAAAGACTTTAATTCTGTCATGCCTCATATGGTTTTATGTACTCGTTTGTAGTCAGTTCAGAGATTTATTTTTGTGCTTCCATAGATATCAGCTATGTTACCTACGACTTTTGTAGGCTTAGGTTTGCGTTCACCAAAAACAAGCAAAGAAAGTCAAAAAATGAAATGAAAAAGGAATGTTTTTTTCTTAAATCTTAAATTATTTTTAGAAACACAATCATAGCTCTGGGAAGCAATGGGGAAACGTGAAAGCAGTGAAGCCTTACTATCTAATCAGTGCAGTAAAAGTTAAAACATAAAAAAAGAAGAGGATTCTACAGTTTGTAATAGTCGCCAGTTGTCAATGGGCTGGTATTGTGACTCAGCCCTATCCACTTCAGTATAAAATATCATGCTTCCAATAATCATGTGTAACTATTGAAGCTATTCTATACAGTGAAAAGTCTTGGAGATCACCGTACAAAATTGCATTAAAATGATCTTCTAGAGATATCACCTTTAGAGAGGTTTTACTGTAGTCTTTTTCCTGTAAAAACCCAGACAAGATGTTCAAGCCCACAGCTATACCTTTACAGCTACCAGCCAATTAATATTCATAATTCAGCAAACGTATAAAAAGTTTGCATAGAATCAAGTTTATAGGCTTTCTAATACTCCATCCACTCAAAAACCCTTCCTTCCCAACATTGAGACTATATCTATTCTTTATCCACAATTATCATTATCACTTCCAACAGTTCTTTGTACGACTAAACATCTCAGCCATTGGTCCTATGCCTGCTTCCCTTGTAGTTAACCCAGGTAATTTGGTGTTCTCACCAATACCCGCTGTTGCAGTGGGAGACCAGCTACCAGTCATACTCGGCTCTCACCTTGGGATGGTGCTGGCTCACTTCTGAGCCCATGCCATGCACAGGACATAAGTTTACATCCTGGCAGGGTGGTAGGTAATGGAACAGGATGTAAACTTACATCCTGTGCATCCACAGGCTCAAAAGTAAGTCGGCGTCATCCCACAGTGAGAGCTGACTGTGACTGATAGCTGGCCTCCCGCTGCAACAGCGGGGATTGGCTAGAACACTAATCCTCGCTGTTAACCCCTTACATGTTGCAATCAATATAATGGTCTCCCTCTGTGACATGATCTGTCCTACGCTATGTAATCGCTGGTGTCTGGGCCTGCCCCAGTCTGTGGCCACTGTTGTGAGTGATAATTCATTGCAGTCCAGAAGTACTGCAATGCAATATCATAGCGATCAGAGCTATTTTGATTTAACACCCCTACAGGGACGTAAAGGAATAACAAAATAATTTTTTTTGCGCAGTTTCCCCTTGTTGTATAAAAATAAATTACATTTGTTTTAAAACGCACATATTTAGTATTATGATATCCGTAAAACCCTGTACAATAAATTGAACACTATTTATATCCTACACAGCAAAAAACCTTAAAAACAAAAAGAAAAGGCAAAATGTTTACTTTGTTCGTTTTACCTCCCAAAAAAATGCAGAAAGGGTGCAGTCAGACGAGCGATTTTTTTCACACAAACCCTATTGTGTCTGCAGCTGTCAAATATTTACATAATTTTGTATACTTATCAGCGGTAAAACTGATCGTGGGTATGCGCAGCGTTTAGCGTATACACGCGTGTGCAGATGTTTGTGTTTGCGCATCTCCCATGGACCTCTATAGGACTCTGTGGAGCACACGTACGCACAAAATAGAGCAGGTTCTATTGTTCGTGGGCACAAAGAAAAAGATGTAAGAATGAACCCATTCAAAACATGCTCATCTGACACTGCCCTGAGTTACATACACCAGCAGCGGCCGAAATCTATCCGGGGCGAATTCCTTCAAACATGTTTTTTTCTGCCGTTTCTCAAGTCTCAGGCCTTAGTCAGACGGGCGTTTTTTTGCGCGATTTGCGCATGCGCATGCGTCCGGCGATTTTTTAAAACCATTGCTTTGCAATGGTATCGGACACATGAGCGCTTTTTATGCGCTCGTCTGATAAATTATAGAACAGAAATCGCAGATCGCACCTATCTGCGATTCCTGTTCTCTTCACTATATGCGCTCAATGGGGCCGGCGGCAGCAGCGCCGACCCCATTGAGAACATATAGAACACAAATCATTCTTCTCTGCCACAGCTGTAACAGCTGTGGCAGAGAAGAACGATGTTTGCCCATTGAATTCAATGGAGCCGGCAATACAGCTGACTCCATTGAAAGCAATGGGCTGCTGGCGTGCGCGGGATGAATTGTCGGGAAGGGCTTAAATATATAAGCCCTTCCCGACAATTCATCCCACACTCACCCGCAGCGCATTGCTTTCAATGGAGTCGGCTGTATTGCCGACTCCATTGAATGCAATGCGCTGGACAGCTCCAGCCCGTTTCTAATGAAACGCGGCTAGGAGCAGATTTTCGGGCAATTTTCGGGCATCGGTCACGCGATTTTCGGGCATCGGTCACGCGATTTGCGGATGCGCATCCGTCATGCGATCCGCAAATCGCGCGAAAAAACGCCCGTCTGACTAAGGCCTCATAGAGAAGCCTATGGGGAAAAAGACAATGCCAAAAGAGAGCATGCTGCATTTTGAAAAAAACACCAAAAATATTTTGCAGATAGTGCATTATATATTGCACTATAGATTTTCAAGTAGCGTGGAGCTTAAATAGTCAAAAATATCCCGGCTCATGCGCTAATACACTCCGTAGCGGCAAGCATATTCGCCCATGTGTTTTCCACCTTAATGTTTGTTACTGAGGTCCAGGAAGCTCCTCTCAATGAGCGTTGCTGAGACTGGATAAGATTGTATCCACTTCTCAGCTAAGAACAGATTTAGATTTCCAGCCTCTAGATGTAAGCAGTGGCCTCATTCACTCCCAGCAAACAAATATCCTGAAAAAGCTGAATAACTAAAACACAAACTATATTAGAAAGTTGCAGAATTTTCATTTAGGGTGGGTTCACACGAGCGTGTTTTGGTGCGTACTTAGGTGCGTACATATGTCCGCACCTAGGTACCAGCAAAAACACGCGTGAACATATAAGCCCTTCCCTGAAAAAGAAACATTTTAGTGCAAAACAAAAAAAAACGTACCCCTCCACCACTGCTGTGACCCCCGCGGGCATGAAGAACACATCTGCCGTATGCGGCAGATGTTTCCTCCACCCCCGCTAGTTAAAAGAATTCCCTGCTGCTACATCTGCCACATCTGGCAGATGCAGCAAAGGGAATTCTTCAATTCTCCACCACAGCTGTCACACATGAGAACTGCGGTAGAGAATCCTGCTGCCGGCATCCCGTCTATGGCCTTTCAGGGAAGGGCTTCATAAGCCCTTCCCTGAAAAGCCATATAAAATAGTGGAAAAATAGAAAACAAAAACAATACTCACCTCCCTTCAGCTGCCGGGGCTCAGCCGCGACTTCTGGCGCTGTCCCCAGCTCTGTGGCTCTGAGCTTTCAGTAGCCAGGGATTTTAAATCCCCACCTGCTGGTAGCTCTGACTGTGGTTAGCTGAAGTGCTTCAGCCAATCACAATCAGAGCTACCAGCCGGCTCCATTAAAAGCAATGGTCTGCCGGAACCCCTTAATTCTTTTTTATGAAAGAGCTTTAAATATAAGCTCTTCACTTGAAAAACAACCATTTTAGTGTGAAAAAAATATATATATACTTACCTGTCAGCCACTGCCATGTCCCCCGCGGGGATGAATAACACATCTGCCGCATACGGCAGATTTTTTCTTCATTCCTGCAGGGAATAAAGAATTCCCCGCTGCCCTTGTGATAGATGTGACAGATGCGGCAAAGGAATTCTGAATCCCTGCGAGGAATAATCCCTACCATAGCTGTCACAGATGACAGCTGCAGTAGAGGATCCAGCTGCTGGCACCCTGTAATTGTTTTTCACGGTAGGGCTTTAAATATAAGCCCTTCCCTGAAAAATAAGGCAAACTAAAAAATAAAAAAACACATACTCACCTTCCTTCAGCTGCCGGGGCTCAGCCGTGTCCTCTCTGCGCTGTCCCCGGCTCTGCTATGCAGTTTTTTCAGCAGGTGGGCCTTAAAAATCCCCGCCTGCTGAAAGAGCTGCTTCTGATTGGCTGAGGCGCTCAGCCAATCACAGGCAGCTCTCGCCTGTCATTCATTCAGCGAGAGCTGCCTGTGATTGGCTGAGGCAGCTGAAGGAAGGTAAGTATGTGTTTTTTTATTTTTTACATTAGTTTGCCTTGTTTTTCAGGGAAGGGCTTATATTTAAAGCCCTTCCCTGAAAAACAATTACAGGATGTCGGCAGATCATTATCTTCAATGAAGCTGCCAGCAGCTGCTGCGGCTCCACTGGAGACAATGCATGCATTCCCTATGGTGCACGCCTGTCCTATCTTTGCAGGTGCACGCACGGACATGTGCACACACTATAGGGAATGCATTGGTTCTAATAGACGCGTTGGTTCTAAAACATGCTTGTGTGAAGCCACCCTTAGTATTATACTTGCACAAACTTGCAATACATTTGTAACATTAGAAAGTCCCATTGACATTTGTGTAGAAAAAAGACAGCGTTACCGCAGCATTAATAAAGCACAAGTGTGTGGGAGCCCTAACTGTACAATTATAGCTGTTGTCTAGAGATGAGCGAGTACAGATGAGCCGGCAGGTACTCGCTAAGGACAATACTCGCTCGAGTAATTGCCCTTAGCGAGTATGCTCGCTCATCTGTACTGTTGTCATAATATTGCCATTACCATTTTTTTTTAGTATTTAAGTTAGAAATTGTTGAGGAAACCCTAAACTATCTCATGCACACTCTTAACCCCTCTGTGACCACAATACACCTTTTTACTGATCTCACTAATGGGTTTTAAATAGAGATGAGCGAACGTACTCGTCCGAGCTTGATACTTGTTCGAGTATTAGCGTGTTCGAGATGCTCGTTACTCGAGACGAGTACCACGCGATGTTCGAGTTACTTTCACTTTCATCTCTGAGACATTAGCACGCTTTTCTGGCCAATAGAAAGACAGGGAAGGCATTACAACTTCCCCCTGCGACGTTCAAGCCCTATACCACCCCCCTGCAGTGAGTGGCTGGCGAGATCAGGTGTCACCCGAGTATATAAATCGGCCCCTCCCGCGGCTCGCCACAGATGCGTTCTGACAGAGATCAGGGAAAGTGCTGTCTTGCTGGAGTTGCTATGGGGAGAGTCTTAGGAGTTTTTTAGGCTTCAAGAACCCCAACGGTCCTTCTTAGGGCCACATCTAACCGTGTGCAGTAGTGTGGAGGCTGCTTTTTGCAGTGTTGCACTTTTTGTATATCGGCTGTGCAGAGCATTGCGCCCTGCAGTAATTATACATAGTCCAGGGCCAGTAGTGGTGGTGAGGCAGGGACAGAAGACATATTTATTGAATATAGGCAGTGGGCCTTTCCAAAAACATTTGGGAAAAAAAATCTATTTGGGCTGCCTGTGACTGTCCTCAGTGTACTGGGTCTGTGCTGGGGGTAGTTGTCCTAATTCATACGCAGCCAGCTAAGTGTTACAGCAGGTTTGCACAAAATTATTTCCTGGCTCTGTGTTGGCTGTTACATCACTGCTGTATTCCAGTCCACAGTGCAACAGTCTGCAGTTATTTTACATACTCCAGGGCCAGTAGTGGTGACGCAGAGAGAGAAGACATATACAGTGTATATAGGCAGTGGGCCTTTCCAAAAACATTTGGGAAAAAAAAATCTATTTGGGCTGCCTGTGACTGTCCTCAGTGTACTGGGTTTGTGCAGGGGGTAGTTGTCCTAATTCATACGCAGCCAGCTAAGTGTTACAGCAGGCTTGCGCAAAATTATTTCCTGGCTCTGCTGTGCGTTCCGTAAGCGAAGTCAGCCTCCAACCACAGGCCAATAAGTAGCACATTTAATTACAGCGTTCTGTTTCTGCACTACTGGTAATACAGCATGCTAAGGGGTAGGGGTAGGCCTAGAGGACGTGGACGCGGGCGAGGACGCGGAGACCCAAGTCAGGGTGTGGGCACAGGCCGAGCCAGTGCGGTGGCCAGGGGTAGAGGCAGGGCCAGACCGAATAATCCACCAACTGTTTCCCAAAGCGCCCCCTCGCGCCATGCCACCCTGCACAGGTCAAGGTGCTCTACGGTGTGGCAGTTTTTCACAGAGACGCCTGACGACCGACGAACAGTGGTGTGCAACCTTTGTCGTGCCAAGATCAGCTGGGGAGCCACCACCACCAGCATGCGCAGGCATATGATGGCCAAGCACCCCACAAGGTGGGACGAAGGCCGTTCACTGCCTCCGGTTTGCACCACTGCCTCTCCCCCTGTGCCCCAACCTGCCACTGAGATCCAACCCCCCTCTGAAGGACACAGGCACTACCGTCTCCTGGCCTGCACCCACACCCTCACCTCCGCTGTCCTCGGCCCCATCCAGCAATGTCTCTCAGCGCAGCGTCCAGACGTCGCTAGCGCCACTGTTTGAGCGCAAGCACAAGTACGACGCCACGCACCCGCACGCTCAAGCGTTAAACGTGCACATTGCCAAATTGATCAGCCTGGAGATGCTGCCGTATAGGCTTGTGGAAACAGAGGCTTTCAAAAGCATGATGGCGGCCCCACGCTACTCGGTTCCCAGTTGCCACTACTTTTCCCGATGTGCCGTCCCAGCCCTGCACGACCACGTCTCCCGCAACATTGTACACGCCCTCACCAACGCGGTTACTGCCAAGGTCCACTTAACAACGGACACGTGGAGAAGCACAGGCGGGCAGGGCCACTATATCTCCCTGACGGCACATTGGGTGAATTTAGTGGAGGCTGGGACCAAGTCAGAGCCTGGGACCGTTCACGTCCTACCCACCCCCAGAATTGCGGGCACCAGCTCGGTGCTGGTATCTGCGGCAGTGTATGCTTCCTCCACTAAACCACCCTCCTCCTCCTCCAACGCAACCTCTGTCTCGCAATCAAGATGTGTCAGCAGCAGCACATCGCCAGCAGTCGCTGTCGCGCGGCGTGGCAGCACAGCGGTGGGCAAGCGTCAGCAGGCCGTGCTGAAACTACTCAGCTTAGGAGAGAAGAGGCACACGGCCCACGGACTGCTGCAGGGTCTGACAGAGCAGACCGACCGCTGGCTTGCACGGCTGAGCCTCCAACCGGGCATGGTCGTGTGTGACAACGGCCGTAACCTGGTGGCGGCTCTGCAGCTCGGCAGCCTCACGCACGTGCCATGCCTGGCCCATGTCTTTAATTTGGTGGTTCAGCGCTTTCTGAAAAGCTACCCACGCTTGTCATACCTGCTCGGAAAGGTGCGCTGCGTCAGCGCACATTTCCGCAACTCCAAGACGGACGCTGCCACCCTACGGACCCTGCAACATCGGTTTAATCTGCCAGTGCACCGACTGCTGTGCGACGTGCCCACACGGTGGAACTCTACGCTCCACATGTTGGCCAGACTCTATGAGCAGTGTAGAGCTATAGTGGAATACCAACTCCAACATGGGCGGTGTAGTGGGAGTCAGCCTCCTCAATTCTTTACAGAAGACTGGGCCTGGTTGGCAGACATCTGCCAGGTCCTTGGAAACTTTGAGGAGTCTACCCAGATGGTGAGCGGGGATGCTGCAATCATTAGCGTCACCATTCCTCTGCTATGCCTCTTGAGAAGTTCCCTGCAAAGCATAAAGGCAGACGCTTTGCTCTCGGAAAAGGAGGCGGGGGAAGACAGTATGTCGCTGGATAGTCAGAGCACCCTCATGTCTATATCTCAGCGCGTTGAGGAGGAGGAGGAGGGGGAGGAGCATGAGGAGGAGGGGGAAGAGACAGCTTGGCCCACTGCTGAGGGTACCCATGCTGCTTGCCTGTCATCCTTTCAGCGTGTATGGCCGGAGGAGGAGGATCCTGAAAGTGATCTTCCTAGTGATGACAGCCATGTGTTGTGTACAGGTACCCTGGCACACATGGCTGACTTCATGTTAGGATGCCTTTCTCGTGACCCTCGCTTTACACGCATTCTGGCCACTACGGATTACTGGGTGTACACACTGCTCGACCCACGGTATAAGGAGAACCTTTCCACTCTCATTCCTGAAGAGGAAAGGGGTTCGAGAATGATGCTATACCACAGGGCCCTGGTGGACAAACTGATGGTAAACTTCCCATCCGACAGCGCTAGTGGCAGAAGGCGCAGTTCTGAGGGCCAGGTAGCAGGGGAGGTGCAGAGATCAGGCAGCATGTACAGCGCAGGCAGGGGAACATTCTCCAAGGCCTTTGCCAGCTTTATGGCTCCCCAGCAAGACTGTGTCACCGCTCCCCAGTCAAGGCTGAGTTGGCGGGAGCACTGTAAAAGGATGGTGAGGGAGTACGTAGCCGATTGCACGACCGTCCTCAGTGATGCCTCTGCCCCCTACAACTACTGGGTGTTGAAGCTGGACACGTGGCCTGAACTCGCGCTGTATGCCCTGGAGGTGCTTGCTTGTCCTGCGGCTAGCGTCTTGTCAGAGAGGGTGTTTAGTGCGGCTGGGGGAATCATCACGGATAAGCGTACCCGCCTGTCAACCGACAGTGCCGACAGGCTTACACTCATCAAGATGAACAAAGCCTGGATTTCCCCAGACTTCACTTCTTCACCAGCGGACAGCAGCGATACCTAAGCAATACGTAGGCTGCACCTGCGGATGGAAGCATCGTTCTCTATCACCATCAAAAACGGGGACATTTTTGGTTCATCAATCTGTGTATAATATTCCTCCTCCTCCTGCTCCTCCTCCTGAAACCTCACGTAATCACGCCGAACGGGCAATCTTATACGTTTCAATGCTCATTAAAGCATTGAAACTTGCACCTGAACCAATTTTTATTTTAACTGGGCTGCCTCCAGGCCTAGTTACCAATTAAGCCACATTAACCAAAGCGATTAATGGGTTTCACCTGCCCTCTTGGTTGGGCATGGGCAATTTTTCTGAGGTACATTAGTACTGTTGGTACACCAATTTTTTGGGGCCCTCGCCTACAGTGTAATCCAATCAATTTTTTGCCCACCTGTATTACAGCTGACGTTACATCAGCTGTGCTGGGCACTGCAATGGGATATATTTATGTACCGCCGGTGGGTTCCAGGGAGCCACCCATGCTGTTGGTCCACACGGAGTTGTAACTACATGTGTCCACTTCTAAAGAACCCCAGTCTGACTGGGGCATGCAGTGTGGGCCGAAGCCCACCTGCATTAAACATGACATTACCTCAGCTGTGATGGGCAATGCAATGGGATATATTTATGTACCGCCGGTGGCTTCCTGGCACCCACCCATGCTGTCGGTCCACACGGAGTTGTAACTACATGTGTTCACTTCTAAAGAACCCCAGTCTGACTGGGGCATGCAGTGTGGGCCGAAGCCCACCTGCATTAAACATGACATTACCTCAGCTGTGATGGGCAATGCAATGGGATATATTTATGTACCGCCGGTGGCTTCCTGGCACCCACCCATGCTGTCGGTCCACACGGAGTTGTAACTACATGTGTCCACTTCTAAAGAACCCCAGTCTGACTGGGGCATGCAGTGTGGGCCGAAGCCCACCTGCATTAAACATGACATTACCTCAGCTGTGATGGGCAATGCAATGGGATATATTTATGTGCCGCCGGTGGCTTCCTGGCACCCACCCATGCTGTCGGTCCACAGGGACTTCACAATAGGGAGTTGTACTTGCCTGTGTCTATGAATTAAAAAGCCCGGTCAGGTTGGGGCATGCAGTGTGAGCCGAAGCCCACCTGCATTTAATCTGACGTTAGCTCTGCTATCCAGGGCACTGCAATGGGATACATTTATGTACAGTCGGTGGGTTCCAGGGAGCCACCCATGCTGTGGGTGCACACGGAATTCCCATTGCGGAGTTGGGGATTCCCAGTTGTACCTGCCTGTGACTATTTATAAAAAAACGCGGTCTGACTGGGGCATGCAGACACCTTCACAGAATGAATAGTGTGTGGCACATAGGTTCCCCATTGCTATGCCCACGTGTATAGCTCCTGATGGCGGTGGCACAGAATTATATTTCTCATTGCTTCTGTACAGCAAATGCTCGAGTCGCCCATTGACTTCAATGGGGTTCGTTATTCGAAACGAACCCTCGAGCATCGCGAAATTTTCATCCCGAGTAACGAGCACCCAAGCATTTTGGTGCTCGCTCATCTCTAGTTTTAAACCTGCACATACATCTTTTTAAGGCGGTGAACTGACTGAATACTGACAGCCAGGCTCCTGCTCTAATAGACGGGAATGGAGAAATCTCAGATCCTGCCAGTTTAACCCCTTACATGCCACAAGCAATAGCAACTGCAGCATGTAAGAATATGACAGGTGGAGGGTGTCTCTTTCTGTCACCTACCAGAATCCTGCTGTGCATGGTACCAAAGGGTTCCTATGGAGCCAGACAAAGGCCTCCATGTCTGTCATGTAACTCAGCCTATTAGACCCCGCTTTCCACAGTAATACTAGGTTGCTGCCATAGGCTTAGTAGAATGTACTGTATAAGTAATGCAGTGTACTATCCTAGTGATCAAACAATGACATCTTCACGTTCCCTACAGGAACTAAAACATAGTATTAAAAATTCAATAAAGTTCAATTGAAAGCAAAAAATCCAGTTAAGAAATACGCATTTTTCCCCTTAAAAAACTGTTTTAAATGGATGAAATACAAAACAATTTTTTCAAAAAGCAACACATAATAGATATTACCACATTTGTAATGATCCAAACAATGAAAATAGTTTGTTATTTATCTTGCATGTTGAGCATTGTAAAATAATTTAAAAAGTAATGCGAAAATTGCTATTTTTCTTTTGTTCGCCTCATTAAAAAGTAATAAAAAGCAATCCAAGACTCATATCTGCCACAAAATTGTAGCAATAAAAACTACAACTCTTTCTGCAAAAAACAAGACCTCACATAGCTCGGCTGCCAGAAAAATAAAAATGCAAAAGTAGTAAAAACGTATTAGCACAGTAATTGTACTGACCCAGTTAAGAAAGTTGTCAATTTATTTTTACTGAATGGTGAATTCTGCACAATCAAAACCCAAACAATGGCAGGATTTTTGGATATTTTTTCCAACTCCTTTCCCCCACAATTTATTTTAAAAGGTCATGCATCACATTTTAGGGTGGTTCCATTAACATATTCCCTTCCCTCAAAAAAAACAACAAGCTCTCATACGGCTATGTTAACAAGTTATGGCTTGAGCAATCCAACAATGAAAATCGCTTAGACCTTAAGGCACAAAATAGGCTAGTCACGAAGGGGTTAAAGTGGGAATTCAATGGAACCCTTGCTTGGAAACACTGTCACTAGTAGTGATTTAATTTAGAAATAACAACTTTGATGCTAAAATCAGATATCAGATAATTACGTAGGCGTTAACAATTTCTGTAACTTCACTTAAACCCTTATACTCTTTGAGTCCCAAACTTCTACAACTGAAAAATGTTTAGCTGCTTTCACTGCTCTTTAAAGGGGCTCAAATTATATTGTTATTCCCTATTCACAGGAATGATTGCAAGAATGGGAATCCCATGTCCTCCATTTGACCTGCAACAAATGGAGAAGTGGCACACCTACTCGGCCACTGCTCAATTCATATCAATGGAACTGTCAGAAATAGCGGAATGCTTTAACATGGCTACCTCTGGCAATCCCATTGAAATAAAGGGAGTAGTGGCCTAGGATGTGCACTGCTGGTTATACAGAGGGACATGAGATCCCTATTCAGGCAATTAGGGGGTAGTCCCAGTGGCCAGATATCCACCAATCAGATAGTTAGCCTATCCTATAGATAGGGGACCAATTTGATATAACTGAAATACCCCTTTATGTTCATTTAAGGAAGGAAAGCAAGAAAAGGAAGAAAGGACACATTAAGGGGATGATCTCCTGAATCTCAAGAATATAAAAGGCAACCTGTCCAGTGTGGGGTCACCCTTTTCAGGGTGGTTACTCTGCTCATTCATCTAGATATTATAGTTTGGGACATTATAGGGTACAGTAAGGTTGTTTTAAATTTTTTACTCGTTAAGAACATGGTGTAATTTGGGCCTTAGGGAAACATTTTTTATATCTCCACATTTGGAAAGTCATAACCTTTTACTTTTCTAATAACATGGCTGTATGAGGGATTGTTTTTTTATCAGGACGAGTTCTATTTTTAGTCACAACATTTTGGAATATATAAAATGCATCAAATAGCATTTAGTAATTTCTTATAGTTGTGTTTTAATGTTTTACTACTTTAGCATAGTAGTTTTTTGTAGCCTCATTTGAAGTCCCATAACATTTTCATTTTTTTTTTGGTGTTGCTTAACCCTTTGCAATCCAATTTTGGATTCAGGGTTTCCTAGGGGGCTTTCTCTTTCCAATATACAATGGCGCCATCTGCTGGATAGAGCCAGTACTGCGGTATGGGACATGCTGGAGAGCTCCCCCGACAACACAGCAGCCAGTAATATACGGTAAGAATACCCTGTCGGACGTCTTCTGACATCGGAGCTCTTACAGCCTTCAATTAGAATGTCTTCAGACATCAGACAGTGGATGGGCAAGGGTTAATGATAGGCTTGTTTCTTTCAGGAAGGCTTGTAGTTTTCAGGGTATGTTCAGCTCATGTTTGAATTTCCATCCATTGTTCCACCAAGTTTTACTTTATGACACAGAATGGGTTTTTAAGTCGTTTCCCATTTTGTGTGTACATTTTCCAAGGGGTCCACCAAGGGGGTGTTTAATATAGGATAGCAGGTGGATAGGTCCTTATTGAAGCCTTGAAGCGATGAGAGCCAGGCGTCCAATTTGAAAGGAACGTTAACTCTTATGGGAGGGGGAAATGGTTTTAGAAGGTGACTAATTTTAAGGTACTGATTGTGGGAAATTAAACATCTTAGCAAATTCAGAAAAAGACAAAAACTTTTATCTTTCCCAAATTGCTTAATATGAGTCAAACCTAATTTTTTTTCCAATTAGAAAGAGATATATTTTCAATGGTTACCTCCAATGAAGTTGTTTCAATTTTATTGATTGGATAGGGAAATTAATTTTATCTTGTTTTCCACCATGTTTCAGACATTAGTAGCAGCAAGAAGAGTAGCTGAACTGTAAGGAAATTTAGAATTAAAGGGGTTGTCTCGCGAAAGCAAGTGGGGTTATGCACTTCTGTATGGCCATATTAATGCACTTTGTAATATACATCGTGCATTAAATATGAGCCATACAGAAGTTATTCACTTACCTTCCCTGCGCTGGCGTCCCTGTCTCCATGGCTCCGTCTAATTTCAGCGTCTAATCTCCCGATTAGACGCGCTTGCGCAGAAGGGTCTTTTCCCTTCGGCTCGGTCCGGCAGCAGCGGTGTTCTGGCTCCGCCCCCTTCTACGCGTCATCGCGTAGCTCCGCCCCGTCACGTGTGCCGATTCCAGCCAATCTTGCTTTCGCGAGACAACCCCTTTAAAATATAATTGGGCTAGTAAAAGATATTTCAAAGGCTATTTATTTAAACTAAAATTTTTGGTGGAGACCCATTCTTTGGTGTAGTCATTTAGCCATGAGAATCTAAGCTGGTCTAAAATAGTCGCCCCATAGTATTGAATAATAGAAGGTGTCCCTGGGTCTCCATTTTTCCGATGTAAGTAAAGAATGTCCCTTCTGCCTCTGGGTTTCTTTTTTCCCCATATAAAGGCTAGAAGAGTAGTTTGGATGTTTCTGAGGTAGGAAATGGGCAAGAAAATAGGGACATTGAGGAAAAAGTTAAGTATTTTTGGAGAATCATCATTTTGATCACTGAAATTTTCTCCCGCCAAGAGATCTCATATGTCTTGAGTTTATTTAGTACCATTTTAATGGATGAGGACAGGGGTTTAAAATTATGGTCAAACAATTTTGATGAGGGAGAGGTCAGGTATATATCTAGGTATGGAAGAGCCTCTTTAACCCAACAAAATTTAAATTTCTCCATAAGGTAAGTAATAGAGATGAGCGAACGTACTCGTCCGAGCTTGATATTCGTGCGAATATTAGGGTGTTCGGGATGCTCGTTACTCGTAACGAGCACCACACGGTGTTCTGGTTACTTTCAGTTTCCTCTCTGAGACGTTAGCGCGCTTTTCTGGCCAATTGAAAGACAGGGAAGGCATTACAACTTCCCCCTGCGACGTTCAAGCCCTATACCACCCCCCTGCTGTGAGTGGCTGGGGAGATCTGATGTCACCCGAGTATAAAAATCGGCCCCTCCCGCGGCTCGCCACACATGCCTTGTGAGTTAGCTGAGGGAAAGTACTATCGTGCTGGAGCTGCTGTAGGGAGAGCGTTAGGAGTTAGTGTAGCCTTCAAGAACCCCAACGGCCCTTCTTAGGGCCACATCTACTAGAGTGCAGTACTGTGTTAGCACAGTATATTTTATTTTTTTTTCCAAAATTGGATCTGCAGAGCATTGCGTCCTGCAATAGGGACAGAAGTGGGGGTTAGGCAGGGAGAGTGTTAGGAGTTAGTGTAGGCTTCAAGAACCCCAACGGTCCTTTCTAGGGCCACATCTATCCGTGTGCAGTACTGTCCAGGCTGCTGTTAGCAGTGTTGCATTTTTTTTTTCTTCTCAAAACCGGCTGTGCAGAGCATTGCACCCGGCATTAATACTACAGGGATAGAATTGTGTAGGCAGGGCCAGAAGACATACATTATTCATTGAATACACGCAGTGTGGGTGTTCCTTGTAAAAAGCAGGGAAAAAATTCTATTTGGCCTGCCTCTTACAGTACTCAGGGCTCTGTGTACGTGTGTGCTGTGCGCTGAACGTTCAGAAAAAATCAGACGCAGTCAGCTACGTTTTACCGCAGGCGTGCGGCAATTTTTTTCCTGCATGGGAAATCCCTGATCTGCTGTAGGTAGCGAATTACTTTGCATCACTGCAGTTCTGGGACAAATTGGCAGGGCCACAACACAGTTATTAAACTTAGTATTCATTGAATACACGCAGTGTGGGTGTTCCTTGTAAAAAGCAGGGAAAAAATTCTATTTGGCCTGCCTCTGACAGTACTCAGGGCTCTGTGTACGTCTGTGCTGTGCGCTGAACGTTCAGAAAAAATCAGACGCAACCAGCTACGGTTGAGTGCAGCCTTGCGCCAATTTCTTTCCTGCCTGGGAAATACCTGCTCTGCCACAGTTAGTAACTCTGCAACAGTAAAATTCTGTGACAGTTTTGCAGGGCCGCAACACAGTTATTAAAATTATTATTCAGTGAATAGACGCAGTGAGCCTATCCTTTTAAACAAAAGGGAAAAAAGTATATTTGCCCTGCCTCTGACAGCCGTCAGGGCTCTGGGTACGTGTGTGCTGCGTGGAGAACGTAAAAAAATCGGACGCAACCAGCTACGGTTGAGTGCAGCCTTGCGCCAATTTCTTTCCTGCCTGGGAAATACCTGCTCTGCCACAATTAGTAACTCTGCAACAGTAAAGTTCTGTGACAGTTTTGCAGGGCCGCAACACAGTTATTAAAATTATTATTCAGTGAATAGACGCAGTGGGCCTATCCTTTTACACAAAAGGGAAAAAAGTATATTTGCCCTGCCTCTGACAGCCATCAGGGCTCTGGGTACGTGTGTGCTGCGTGGAGAACGTAAAAAAATCAGACGCAACCAGCTACGGTTGAGTGCAGCCTTGCGCCAATTTCTTTCCTGCCTGGGAAATACCTGCTCTGCCACAGTTAGTAACTCTGCAACAGTAAAGTTCTGTGACAGTTTTGCAGGGCCGCAACACAGTTATTAAAATTATTATTCAGTGAATAGACGCAGTGGGCCTATCCTTTTAAACAAAAGGGAAAAAAGTATATTTGCCCTGCCTCTGACAGCCGTCAGGGCTCTGGGTACGTGTGTGCTGCGTGGAGAATGTAAAAAAATCAGACGCAACCAGCTACGGTTGAGTGCAGCCTTGCGCCAATTTCATTCCTGTCTGGGAAATACCTGCTCTGCCACAGTTAGTAACTCTTCAACAGTAAAGTTCTCTGACAGTTTTGCAGGGCCGCAACACCGTTATTAAACTTAGTAGTATTCATTGAATACATGCAGTGTGGCTTGTCCTTTGAAAAACAAGGGAAAAAATTGTATTTTGGCTGCAGGCTTGCGCCACTTTCTTTCCTGCCTGGGAAATCAAATCACTGGTAATACACCATGCTGAGGGGTAGGGGTAGGCCTATAGGACGTGGACGCGGGCGAGGACGCGGAGGCCCAAGTCAGGGTGTGGGCACAGGCCGAGCCAGTGTGGTGGCCAGGGGTAGAGGCAGGGCCAGACCGAATAATCCACCAACTGTTTCCCAAAGCGCCCCCTCGCGCCATGCCACCCTGCACAGGTCAAGGTGCTCTACAGTGTGGCAGTTTTTCACAGAGACGCCTGACGACCGACGAACAGTGGTGTGCAACCTTTGTCGCGCCAAGATCAGCTGGGGAGGCACCACCAACAGCATGCGCAGGCATATGATGGCCAAGCACCCCACAAGGTGGGACGATGCCCGTTCACCGCCTCCGGTTTGCACCACTGCCTCTCCCCCTGTGCCCCAACCTGCCACTGAGATCCAACCCCCCTCTGAGGACACAGGCACTACCGTCTCCTGGCCTGCACCCACACCCTCACCTCCGCTGTCCTCGGCCCCATCCAGCAATGTCTCTCAGCGTAGCGTCCAGACGTCGCTAGCGCCACAGTTTGAGCGCAAGCGCAAGTACGACGCCACGCACCCGCACGCTCAAGCGTTAAACGTGCACATTGCAAAATTGATCAGCCTAGAGATGCTGCCGTATAGGCTTGTGGAAACGGAGGCTTTCAAAAGCATGATGCCGGCGGCGGCCCCGCGCTACTCGGTTCCCAGTCGCCACTACTTTTCCCGATGTGCCGTCCCAGGCCTGCACGACCACATCTCCCGCAACATTGTACGCGCCCTCACCAACGCGGTTACTGCCAAGGTCCACTTAACAACAGACACATGGACAAGCACAGGCGGGCAGGGCCACTATATCTCCCTGACGGCACATTGGGTGAATTTAGTGGAGGCTGGGACAGAGTCAGAGCCTGGGACCGCTCACGTCCTACCCACCCCCAGAATTGCGGGCCACAGCTCGGTGGTGGTATCTGCGGCGGTGTATGCTTCATCCACTAAAGCACCTTCCTCCTCCTCCTCCTCCTCCTCCAACGCAACCTCTGTCTCGCAATCAAGATGTGTCAGCAGCACGTCGCCAGCAGTCGGTGTAACGCGGCGTGGCAGCACAGCAGTGGGAAAGCGTCAGCAGGCCGTGCTGAAACTACTCAGCTTAGGAGAGAAGAGGCACACGGCCCACGAACTGTTGCAGGGTCTGACAGAGCAGACCGACCGCTGGCTTGCGCCGCTGAGCCTCCAACCGGGCATGGTCGTGTGTGACAACGGCCGTAAGCTGGTGGCGGCTCTGCAGTTCGGCAGCCTCACGCACGTGCCATGCCTGGCCCGTGTGTTTAATTTGGTGGTTCAGCGCTTTCTGAAAAGCTACCCCCACTTGTCATACCTGCTCGGAAAGGTGCGCCAGCTCTGCGCACATTTCCGCAAGTCCCACACGCACGCTGCCACCCTGCGGACACTGCAACATCGGTTTAATCTGCCAGTGCACCGACTGCTGTGCGACGTGCCCACACAGTGGAACTCTACGCTCCACATGTTGGCCAGACTCTATGAGCAGCGTAGAGCTATAGTGGAATACCAACTCCAACTTGCGCGGCGCAGTGGGAGTCAGCCTCCTCAATTATTTACAGAAGAGTGGCCCTGGTTGGCAGCCATCTGCCAGGTCCTTGGAAAATTTGAGGAGTCTACCCAGGTGGTGAGCGGCGATGCTGCAATCATTAGCGTCACCATTCCTCTGCTATGCATCTTGAGAAGTTCCCCGCAAAGCATAAAGGCAGACGCTTTGCGCTCTGAAACAGAGCCGGGGGAAGACAGTATGTCGCTGGATAGTCAGAGCACCCTCCTGTCTATATCTCAGCGCGTTCAGGAGGAGGAGCATGAGGAGGATGAGGAGGAGGGGGAAGAGACAGCTTGGCCCACTGCTGATGGTACCCATGCTGCTTGCCTGTCATCATTTCAGCGTGTATGGCCTGAGGAGGAGGAAGAGGAGGAGGAGGAGGAGGATCTTGAAAGTGATCTTCCTAGTGAGGACAGCCATGTGTTGCGTACAGGTACCCTGGCACACATGGCTGACTTCATGTTAGGATGCCTTTCTCGTGACCCTCGCGTTACACGCATTCTGGCCACTACGGATTACTGGGTGTACACACTGCTCGACCCACGGTATAAGGAGAGCCTTTGCACTCTCATTCCCGAAGAGGAAAGGGGTTCGAGAATGATGCTATACCACAGGGCGCTGGTGGACAAACTGATGGTAAACTTCCCATCCGACAGCGCTAGTGGCAGAAGGTGCAGTTCCGAGGGCCAGGTAGCAGGGGAGGCGCAGAGATCAGGCAGCATGTACAGCGCAGGCAGGGGAACATTCTCCAAGGCCTTTGCCAGCTTTATGGCTCCCCAGCAAGACTGTGTCACCGCTCCCCAGTCACGGCTGAGTCGGCGGGAGCACTGTAAAAGGATGGTGAGGGAGTACGTAGCCGATCGCATGACCGTCCTCCGTGACGCCTCTGCCCCCTACAACTACTGGGTGTCGAAGCTGGACACGTGGCCTGAACTCGCGCTGTATGCCCTGGAGGTGCTTGCTTGTCCTGCGGCTAGCGTCTTGTCAGAGAGTGTGTTTAGTGTGGCTGGGGGAATCATCACGGATAAGCGCACCCACCTGTCAACCGACAGTGCCGACAGGCTTACACTCATCAAGATGAACAAAGCCTGGATTTCCCCAGACTTCTCTTCTGCACCAGCGGACAGCAGCGATACCTAAGCAATACGTAGGCTGCACCCGCAGATGGAAGCATCGTTCTCTCTCACCATCCAAAAAGGGGACATTTCTGCTTCATCAATCTGTGTATAATATTCCTCCTCCTCCTCCTCCTGCTCCTCCTCCTGAAACCTCACGTAATCACGCCGAACGGGCAATTTTTCTTAGGGCCACAAGGCTCACTCATATAATTTTTCTAAACAATTTTTATACGTTTCAATGCTCTTAAAAGCGTTGAAAGTTTAACTTGAACCAATTTTTCATTAAACTGGGCTGCCTCCAGGCCTAGTTACCACTTAAGCCACATTAACCAAAGCGATTAATAGGTTTCACCTGCCATCTTGGTTCGGCATGGGCAATTTTTCTGAGGTACATTAGTACTGTTGGTACACCAATTTTTGTGGGCCCTCGCCTACAGTGTAATCCAATTAATTTTTTGCCCACCTGCATTACAGCTGACGTTACATCAGCTGTGTTGGGCACTGCAATGGGATATATTTATGTACCACCAGTGGGTTCCAGGGAGCCACCCATGCCGTGGGTCCACACGGAGTTGTAACAACATGTGTCCACTTCTAAAGAGCCCCAGTCTGACTGGGGCATGCAGTGTGGGCCGAAGCCCACTTGCATTAAACATGACATTACCTCAGCTGTGATGGGCAATGCAATGGGATATATTTATGTAGCACCGGTGGCTTCCTGGCACCCACCCATGCTGTGGGTCCACAGGGAATTATAAATGCATCTGTTTCCACTTGTAAAGCACCCCAGTCTGACTGGGGCATGCAGTGTGGGCCGAAGCCCACCTGCATTAAGCACGGCATTACTACCTCAGCTGTGTTGGGCACTGCAATGGGATATTTCTATGTACCGCCGGTGGCTTCCTGGCACCCACCCATGCTGTGGGTCCACAGGGAATTATAAATGCATCTGTTTCCACTTGTAAAGAACCCCAGTCTGACTCGGGCATGCAGTGTGGGCCGAAGCCCACCTGCATTAAGCACGACATTACTACCTCAGCTGTGTTGGGCAATGCAATGGAATATTTTTGTGTATCGCCGGTGGGTTCCAGGGAGCCACCCATGCTGTCGGTCGACAGGGACTTCACAATGGGGAGTTGTACCTGCCTGTGTCTATGAATTAAAAAGCCCGGTCTGACTGGGGCATGCAGAGACACCTTGACAGAATGAATAGTGTGTGGCACATAGGTTCCCCATTGCTATGCCCACGTGTGCAGCTCCTGATGGCGGTGGCACAGGATTCTATTTCTCATTGCTTCTGTACAGCATTGTGGGCTATCGCCCCGCCCCTTTTAAAGAGGGTCGCTGCCTAGCCGTGCCAACCTCTGCAGTGTGTGCCTGCGGTTCCTCCTCATGGCAGACACACTTCTAAATAGACATGAGGGTGGTGTGGCATTAGGGCAGCTGAAGGCTGCGCAGGGACAGTTTGGTGTGCGCTGTGGACGCAGGGTCGTGCAGGGGGGGGTTGGGCAGCATGTAACCCAGGAGAAGTGGCAGTGGAGTGTCATGCAGGCAGTGATTGTGCTTTGTTGGAGGTAGTGTGGTGCTTAGCTAAGGTATGCCATGCTAATGAGGGCTTTTCAGAAGTAAAAGTTTTTGGGAGGGGGGGGGGCCCACTCTTGCCGCTATTGTGGCTTAATAGTGGGACCTGTGAACTTGAGATGCAGCCCAACATGTAGCCCCTCGCCTGCCCTATCCGTTGCTGTGTCGTTCCCATCACTTTCTTGAATTGCCCAGATTTTCACACAAGGAAACCTTAGCGAGCATCGGCGAAATACAAAAATGCTCGGGTCGCCCATTGACTTCAATGGGGTTCGTTACTCGAAACGAACCCTCGAGCATCGCGAAAAGTTCGTCCCGAGTAACGAGCACCCGAGCATTTTGGTGCTCGCTCATCTCTAGTAAGTAACTAAGGATTTCCTAATATCTACATTAAGTATTTGTGATTTAGAAGTATTCACTTTCTAATAAGAAACCTCAGAGAACTTTTCAATTACATTGTTCCCTGCTAATAGGGAAGTGGTTAGATTAGACAAAACTAAAATAACATCATCAGCATGAAGACCTATTTTATGCCCTTTAGTGTCCACATGGATCCCAGAGATGCCTGAAGATGTTGTGATGCAATTTGCAAAAGGTTCCATTATTGTCGCAAATATTATTGGGGACATAGGACTCTCTTGTCTAGTGCCATTGCTAATTGAGAAGAGTTTGGACATAAAACATGGGGAGTAAACAAAGGCATTAGGGAAAGAATCTATGGACATTGTAGCAGATAAAAAGATTCCTTGAAAACCAAATTTCTCTCGAACTGCCCGCAGGTATCACCAATGGCTTCTGTCAAATGCTTTCTCAGCCCAAAGAACAGGCCCCCATGATGGATCTCATTACTAGAGAACTAGCTGCCTATTTCAAAGAAAAGAACGACAAAATCCAAAAAAAATCTCCGACAACTGCGCAGCTAGCCCCTATGCCAGTCTCCTCAGCACTACATCCATCACCCACTCACTATCTATACTAGAACCAAGGACAGAGGAGGAAGTCTCCAGACTTCTTTCCGCTGCTCACCCCACCACCTGCGCTAGCAACCCTCTTCCCTCTCACCTCCTCTAGTCCCTTTACCCAGCTGTCATTACCCACCTTACCACCATCTGCAACCTCTCCCTAGCCTCTGGCACCTTCCCCTCCTCATTCAAAGACTCCATCATATCCCCTCTGCTAAAAAAACAACACTTGACCCGACCAATGCTGCCAACTACCGACCCATATCAAACCTTCCCTTCATCTCGAAATTACTAGAATGCCTAGTCTATTACCACCTCACACACTGTCTTTCAGAGAACTCTCTCCTCGACCCCTCCAGTCCGATTACCACCCTACACTTGACCACATCCGCCCTCACAAAAGTATCAAATGACCTGATGATTGCAAAGTTGAGAGGGGACTACTCCCTACTAATCCTCCTTGACCTCTCTGTTGCATTTGACTCTGTTGACCATGACCTCCCTCTCACTGTGCTTCACTCTATTCGCCTAAAGGACCCTGCTCTCTCCTGTTTCTCCTCCTACCTCTCTCACCGCTCTTTCAGCATCTCCTTTGCTGGCTCTCTCTCCTCTCCACTTTCTCTCACTGTCGGGTCCCCCAGGGCTCGGTCCTTGGTCCCCTTCTCTTCTCTATCTACACAGCCCCAATTGGACAAACCATCTGCAAATTCAGCCTTCGATACCATCACTATGCTGATGACACCCAGTTGTACACCTCTTCGCCTGACATCTTAGCATCATTCCTCCAAAATCTCACTGACTGTTTGTCTGCTGTCTCTAACACCATGCCCTCCCTCTTTCTCAAACTTAACCTCTTAAAAACTGACCTCCTCATCTTTCCGCCCTTAACCCGCCAACCTCCCCTCAAGAGCTCCATATCAGTATCTGGCACCATCATAACCCCCAGACAGCACACCCACTGCCTTGGGGGTCACACTAGACTCTGACCTCTGCTTTACCCCCCACATCCAATCTCTGTCCCGAAAATACCAACTGCACCTCAGGAATATTGCTAAAATCAGGCCATTTCTCACCACGGACACACTAATGACACTTGTTATTGCCTTCATCCACTCCCAACTTGACTACTGCAACTTGCTATTCATTGGCCTTCCCAGCACTAGACTCTCCCCTCTCCAATCCATATTATACTCAGCAGCTTGGCTCATTTTTCTATCCAGCAATTTCTCAAAAGCCTCTGTGCTATGCCAGTCGCTGCATTGGCTGCCCATCCACTACAGAACTAAATTTAAACTCCTCACCCTCACCCACAAAGCTCTCCATGGCACTGCACTATCGTACCACCTCCTGTCTGTACATCACGCAGTCTGCACACTCCGATCAGCTAACACACTCAGACTAAACGCCCCTCTAATATGAACCTCACATGCTCGCCTCCAGGACCTTACCAGAGCAGCACCGATTCTCTGGAACACTCTACTCCATGGCATCCGGACAATCCCTGATGCAGAAAACTTTAGACGCGCCTTAAAAATGCACCTCCTCAGGGAGTTATACCAAATCTCCTGACCTAGTCCCCCTGCCCCTCCCTATGGCTCCCCACACCTTCCACCCTGGCTATTGCATATGAACTCCACCTCTGCACCTCCTTACCACTCCCATCCCGTTTGCTTCCTAATAACTGATTTCTACGTGTAATTCCTGTACTGACTGTGTTCTCCCATGTGTCATCTCACACCACCTTGTACCTCCTGTATCAAACCAACTGTATATCACTTGTAATTGTTGTATTGTTTGTTTTCTCCCATGCTTGAAAGCGCTGTGGAATAAGTTGGCGCTATACAAATAAAGATTATAATTATTATTATTAATGATAAAAGCAGAGAAGGGACCGGCCAGACTCAGCTAGTTCAATTATGTTGACGAAGATTGCCTATTTTTGATGAAGCCCACTTGATCATTTTAATGATAAAAGCAGAGAAGCGATCCTACCAGACTCAGCTAGTTTAATTTAGTTGCGTCCAAAGATTGCCTGTTTTTGATGAAGCCCACTTGATCGTTTTGGATTAAACTCTGTAAAATGAGTGAGGCAGGAGGTTAGGATTTTAGCAAAGATTTTTAGATTTGAATTAAGAAGTGAAATGGGCCTGAAGTTTGCAGGGATAGTATGTGATTTACCCGCTTTAGGCGGCGTAATAATCAAGGCATTCAGCATTTTTGATAGGTGGGGGAGTCTATTTGAATAGCGTGATTGAATATTCTAAGAAGGTATTGATTAACAACATTGGCAATTTTTTAATAATATTCTTTAGATAAACTGTCAGGGCCAGGTGATTTATTTAGTTTTAAAGAAGCAGTGATGTCCAAAATTTCAACTATGTAGATCTCTTTCTCAAGAAATGTAGCCTGCATGTCAGAGAGAGGGAAGAGATATTATTAAGGAAATCTTTAATGCTAGGGTTGCAGGTGAGAGATCAGCAAAAGGAGTAATTTGCTGGAAGCGATCTGGAAGATCTTTAGCTTGTGAAGAGGCTTTGAGGAGAGCATCTTTAAAGTGAAGGAAATTGAATCGGCATCCTCGCTTCCTTACAGCTATTTCTACTCCATCTGCCTGTCCTGCAGCTGATGTCGCCACAGATGCGCTGCAGGGGGTATGGAAAGAAGAACAGTAGAACCTGGAAGCAATGGGGGCTTGTATGCAGTTGCATAGTGGGAAGAGTCTGTCAGTATCAGAACCTTACAGGATGGGACAGAAGGTATATTTGTCTTCTAGAAATCTCAAATTGAAGGTTCCGTCTTTAAAACTGGCGCCGCGTTATGTGGGTCCCTTTATCATCACGCATGTAGTAAATCCCCTTGCTTATGAACTTGATTTGCCAGCTACATGGAGGGTTCATAGAGTTTTTCATAAGTCATTATTGAAACCTTTTGTCCCTTTTGTCCCTTCCCGGGGCGGCGGTGTGCGGGGTCTCGCGGTCGGGGCGCATCCCCCAGGCTTGTTGTTCGGCTGCCGGGGGTGCGGGTGCCTGGCTGGCATGGTGCTGGAGGTGCCGTGCGTGCACGCACCTGTGAGTACAGCTGCCGTGCACAAGCTCCCTTTTATTAGGTTCTGTTGTGAGTTGACTGTCTCCCTCTCTCCGCCCCTGTGCGGAGGCTTTTGTTTAAAGGTCGGGCAGAGACTGACAATCACTGCCAGTTATTGTTTTCCCTCAGTGTGCTAGCTAGTCTGCCTCAGTTGGTCTCCTGCTTCTGTCATCTTGTCTGCTATACTTTGCTATTATCCGCCAGGTTTTTCCATCTGCCTCAGTTCTGCTTAGTATTGCTTGTGTTGGCTATTTACATCTGCCTTTTCTGTCAGTATTCCACCCTTTCAATCCAGGTACGCCAGCGTTTTTTGGTCCCTAGTGAGAGTAGGGATCGCCTCCCAGTTGCCTGCCTGGGGTTTGCCAGGAATGGAGGTAAGTAGGCAGGGACAGGAGTTGTGGATGGGATCTAGGGCACCCGGGCTATCGAGGGTAGTATACCGTAACACCCTGTGTGCTCTGTCAATAAGTAGGTCGGATTGTTTCGCATTAGGGATGAAATTGACAAAAAGATCTGAGAAATTCTATGAGTTGCAAGTCTTTAATGTTTTCTGGTATATTTCTGAATCTTATTATATTCCTCCTTGATCTATCCTCCAGGTCTGCCAGCTTTGGTTTTATTGCTACAATATCATCCTCTGCCTCCTTGTGAGCGTCCACTAATGTGTTGTTAGCTAACCACAAAGTCCTCCATCTTTTCCTCAAGGTGCAAAGGACGTTCGCCTATAGCTTTAATATCATTTTGAATTCCTAAATATTAATGCTTGGCCACGTGGAGTGTGAATATTTATGAGACAGTTGGAAGAAATTAATTTGGACAACAATTATTTCATATGTATGGCCAACTTAAATTAACCACTATACTTTTTGCTCTATAAGACACACTGGACGATAAGATGCCCCACCGTTTTAGAGGCGGAAAATAGGGAAAAAATATTTTGAAGTCACTCAGGTATAGTGCTGGGGATAATACCGGGTGACGAAGCAGAAGACACAGCAGAGCTTTAAATCACTGGAGCTCCATGTCACAGCAGCACTTGTGTACAGCAGGAGGAAGAGAAGAATCTGATTGGTGGAAGTGGGGGAGCAGCAGCAGTTCCCGCTGGTACTCACCATCAATCAGCGGCAATGGGTAGTAGAGGGAACTGCTCTCCTAACTGATTGTGAGTTTCTTCACCTGATTGTCCGCACAATAGCACATTTAAATCGTGATCACGCAAACAAACAGCACGTTCGCTCTATAAGACACACTGACTTTTTTCCCCACTTTGGGGGGAAGAAAAGTGCGTCTTAGGGCTTAGTCAGACGGGCGTTTTTTGCCGCGATTTGCGCATGCGCATGCGTCCGGCGATTTTTTAAAACCATTGCTTTGCAATGGTATCGGACACATGAGCGCTTTTTATGCGCTCGTCCGAAAAATTATAGAACAAAAAATCGCAGATCGCACCTATCTGCGAGCTGCGATTCCTGTTCGCTTCTGTATATGCGCTCAATGGGGCCGGCGGCAGCAGCGCCGACCCCATTGAGAACATATAGAAGACAAATCATTCTTCTCTGCCACAGCTGTAACAGCTGTGGCAGAGAAGAACGATGTTTGCCCATTGAATTCAATGGAGCTGCAATACAGCCGCTCCATTGAAAGCAATGGGCTGCCGGCGTGCGCGGGGTTAATTGTCGGGAAGGGGTTAAATATATAAACCCTTCCCTGCAATTCATGCTAAAATGTGTTAAAATAAAAAAAAATTGTATACTCACCTTTCCGCTGCAGCCGGAGTCCAGCCGCGGCCGCTGTCAGTTCTCCTGAACTGCTTCTCGGCACTATTCAGCCGGCGGGGCTTTAAAATCCCCGCCTGCTGAATGATCTGCTCTGATTGGTCACAGCCTGACCAATCAGAGGCCGGTTTCACTCACACACCCATTCATGAATTCATGAATGGGTGAGTGACTGCTGCCTCTCAGCGCTGAGCCAATCAGGGGCAGGTCTGACTCACATCCATTCATGAATTCATGAATGGGTGTGAGTGAGGCATGCCTCTGATTGGCTCAGCGCTGAGCCAATCAGGGGGCAGGTCTGACTCACACCCCCTTCACACCCACTGCAGGACGGCTGCCCGGAGCTGCAGGCAGAAGGTGAGAATGCAATTTTTTTTTATTTTAACACATTTTAGGATGGATTGCAGGTAAGGGCTTATATATTTAAGCCCTTACCGACAATTCATCCCGGGCTCGCCCGCAGCGCATTGCTTTCAATGGAGACGGCTGTATTGCCGTCTCCATTGAATGCAATGCGCTGGACAGCTCCGGCCCGTTTCTAATGAAACGCGGCTAGGAGCAGATTTTCGGGCGATTTGCGGGCGACTTGCGCGCACCGGTCACGCGATTTGCGGATGCGCATCCGTCATGCGATCCGCAAATCGCGGCAAAAAACGCCCGTCTGACTAAGGCCTTATAGAACGAAAAATACGGTACTTTTTGAACCAAGGTAAAAGATGAATAGGTTAAGGAAATAACAGGCTGAAATTTTAAAATATACAGCCAAAAAAGGTTTCCTACCCAAAGTTTCATTTTGACCATTTATAGTCTTTAATTACTGTTATGTAAAGTGTTTCATTTGCACTGGTCCCAGATTGCACTGGTCCCAGATCCCAGGAAGATTTCAATTAAAATGGTTCATTTCCTATCGCCAATACAAATAAACTGGATGCTATTCTGAGATTCCATGATTTATTGATATTTATTTATGTTCTCTTTTCTCTTTGTGTTATTAGGATTAACTGTTTTATTGCTGCAACCTCATTATCTTGTAGTATTATTTCACATTTCATGTCTTTCCATAACCTAAAATATAATAGAAACTTTTTTTTAAAGAACTGCAGTGAGCTGTATCTTATGCCAAGTAGCAAGTGGTATATAACTATTACATGGTAACTAGTAGAGATGAGTGAACTTACTCGTTTAGGGTGTTTTTGCACTCGAGCACCGCTTTTTCCGAGTAACTGACTGCTTGGACGAAAAGATTCGAGGGGCGACGGGGGCGGGGGGCGGCGTGGTGGAGCGGGGAGTAGCAGTGGGGAACAGGGGGGAGCTCTCTCTCCCCCCCCACTCCCCTCTGAAACCCCCTGCTCATCCCCGGCGCCCCCCGAATCTTTTCGCCCGAGTAGTCGGTTACTCGGAAAAAGCGGTGCTCGAGTGCAAAAACGCCCTAAACGAGTGACCAAAAAACAAAATTCTGGCATTTCTGCTTTTCAAAATTCACCGTTTCGAATAAAAAAGGCATTCATTTGTTAGATTAAAGGATTATGGACTTAGCAATGCCAATTGTGTTTTCAGGGTATTTTGGGGGGGAGTTTTTATTATAAATATAGGAAATGTTTTTTAAACTTTTATTATCCATTATTTTTTTACAATACTTAAAAAAATTCACTTGTTTTTACAATTTTTTCAGTTTTCTAGGGGGACTTTAACTTGTGATTATTGTATTGCACATACTATATACTGCAGTACTTCAGTTTTGCAGTATATGACATTTCTACTGCTATGACCTAACAAGCAGAGGTACACGACAGCCCTAGGGGCCTTAAGAAGGCTCCCGGCTGCCGCGACTTCAAAACATCCCCCACAATCTTATTGTCAGGGGTCTGTTCAGAGTGTACAATAGCGAATTGGGCCATATAAATATTGCCGTCAGAACTGAAGAGTTAACAGTGGTGTTTCGCATGAACTCTGATCATTGCTATTGCGGCACAGGGTCAGCTTTCAAAGACAATCAACACCAGCCATCTATGGAGAACGCCTAGGACAGACATATACAGTAAACCATGGGGTGGGAAGGGGTTAATTATCAACTTAAAAAGTTTTCCAAAAATGAACAAATGTCAGTCAAATAGGTCATGTCAGTTTTCAGGGGTCTGGCTGCTATGATACCAAGCAGAAGTTAAACAAATAGTTGCCAAGTTGAAACAGGTGCTTTTACTCAGAGATTTTTCTAATTGCATAATACTGCTAAGAAGCAATGGTTTGCGGATTTGTGGTTCTTGCCTTTGGCCCCCTGCACACGGGCGGAAATTCCACTGTGGGATTTCCCGCAGAATTTCCACCCGTGGCCACTGCTATAGGATTGCATTAGAAAACGCAATCCTACGCAGACGGCCACGATTTGTCTGCGTGAAATCAAACGCGGAAAACAAATCACGGCATGCTCTATTTCTGTGCGGGTCTCTCGCACATGGGCATGAAGAAGTTAATGCGAAATCCCTTTCATTTATGGCACAGTAATATTGCAGGTTTAGGAACTAAGCACCTGAAATGGGTGTCAATGCAGCCAACACCCTGCTGCAATGGCTGGGATGAGCGATAACTGTAAGGGCTCAGTCACACAGGCGTTTTTACGCGCGTATATACACGCGTGACCATGTCCATTGCCACCCATATGTTCTATCTTTTGTAGGTGCGATTTTTTTTTTTTTGACGAACGCAGTACAAATGCAGTACGCCCGTGTGACTGAGCCCTAATGCTGTTTAACCCCTTAGATGCTGCGGTCAATAGCAATTGCAACATATTTAGGATGAGAAAGCTGGACTGTCGCACTCATTGGAGCTCCCAAAATGCTCACAGGGTCATAATGAGTTGGCAGTGTAATATATGATTGATCTGAGGATCACCCATTCAAATTCCCAGCAGACTGTGCTATTTTTCCATTAAAAAAAACTAAAATCTGATGGAATAGAAGCAAATGGAAGCATTTTGTTTTTGGTTTTTTTTAAACCCCACTGAAATCAATGAGGGAAAAAGCAAATCAGTTCTTTTCATTTTTATTTCACTTGAGAGACAGAAAACCGTGCATTAAGCCCTAACGCAGATGTGAAAGCAGCCTTATTTTACCCTTTTGGTGAACATGGTTAAAAAATAAAACAAACAGCACCATAAAAACTGTTTTTGTTCAGCCCGCCTCCCAGAGGAAAAAGAAAGGGAATAAAAAGCAATGAAACAGTGATATGTATCCCCGAATGTTAACAAAAATGTCTCCTGCAATAAGCAAGAACACTCCAGATGCAAAAAATAAAATATGGCTTTCAGATTATGGTGACAAAAACAAATCAAGTAGTAAAACAAAAAATATATAAATTTAGTATTGCTGTAACCGAATTGAGTCACATAATAAGGGTAACATGTATTTTAGGCATGGTGAGCGGTACAAAATTTAGGCCTCTTTCACATGGGTGACAGCGATATCGTCACTACAAAGTAATGGCAATATCGCAGCTGTGTTCCTGTGATTTTGTAGTGTCAATAATGTGTTTTTCTTGTGAAAAATCACACATCGCTTTGCTGCTACCAGCGATAAACTCACGCGATTGATTAATTGAGCAGAGTATGAAGAACCAATCACATTGTGGGGGTGAGATTTATAAATTGGCTGAATTGAGGCATTGATTGGCCAATTTATAAATCCCGCCTCCATAACATGATTGGTTCTTCAAACTCTGCTCAGCCAATCAATACAGAGCTAGATGAACCAATCACAGCTCTCGCATTGGTTCATTGAGTGCTACATTGATTGGCTGAATAGCGCTAGATGAACCAATCAGACACGAGGACTGCAGGACGCACGGCAGAGCTTCAGATGGCAGCAGGAGGACCCAAGCCGAGCCTGCTAGGTAAGTATTCCTTTTTTCCTGAGAATGCAGCTAGGGCTTATTTTAGGGGTAGAGAAATGTATTGCATCACACTAAAATCACTTGTTTGTGAGATGCAATGCAATAAACAAAGAGGCTCCATAGGGAAACATAGGCTACAAAAAAATCGCAAATCGCTCAAATATTGAGCATGCCGGAATTTTTTTCTCTCACAACATATCATCAGAGAAAACATCGCGAATGTGATGGAACCCATTGGAAAACATGGGCTTCACATACATACGACTTGTAGCACTGTCGCTTCATGAGAAAATCACGCGATTATGTCGCCCATGTGAAAGAAGCCTTAGGGCTCACACTCACTTGTGTTTTTTTAACACGATTGTCAATGGGACCTTCTAATGTTAAAAACGCGTTGCAAGTTGGTGCTTTGCAATTTTTGTGCGATGCATTTTTAACATTAAAAAGTCCCACTGACAATCGCGTGAAAAAAAATGCTCAAGAAAAACGCAAGTGAGCAAGAGCCCTTACAGTAATAAAAAAACAATGGTAGAGTTGCTGTTTTATTTTCCTGCCAGTTTAACAATAGGTGCAAAGATGAAAACTTAAAAGAATTGCTGCAACCTTAAGGATTTATGGATATGCGTATATCGACATCTAGGTGAATGTTAGCAAAAATAACAGTAAAAATGTGTTCAATAAAAAATCCCTTTTGTTTTAGGGCTAAAGGCCCATTTAGACACAACGATTATCGCTCAAAATTCTCTCAAACGCCAAAGCGATAATCGTTGTGTATAACTGCACTGACATCGTGCAGTTTTCGTTAAGCTGTCGCTCATCGTTGTCTTTCAGCGTGCTCAAAGACAACGATGAGTCTTATCAGGGATTCACAGCGGGATACAGCTGATACTATTGTTTCAGCTGTATCCTACTCCCTGATCACAGGTTGACTATGAAGAACAGAGCGGTCCAGCCAGCCGCTCCGTGCAGAAAACAGCTGGATGCAGAAGACAAGCGGGGCCACCCCACTTGTCTTCTGCTTCCTCCTCACGGATCGCTCGGTTGTATAACAGACGGGCGCTTGGAGTGGGGAACAGCTGGATGCAGAAGACATGCGGGGACACCTCGCTTGTCTTCTGCATCCTCCACTAACAGCGCAAGGTGATCGCTCATCTTTTGAGCGATAATTGTTTTGTCTAAATAGGCCTTAACTAAACATTATCACTGATATTTTAGGGATCAATATATAATATATCTGGTGGTCTAGTGCAGTTTTATCACTCTTTGTCTAGAACAGTGTTTTACTATTACAGTCCTCATGTATAACCATTAAGTCTCATTTTAAGAATTTTTTTAGAGTTATACTCAGGATGAAATTTTTGTCAATGCATCGGGAATTGCGACAGATGTAACAGATATCCTTCTGACTGAAGTGATTCTACAGTTGTTTAGAGGGTAAATCCCATGTGGTCCAGGTTGGTTATGGTGTTACTTTTGATATTGCTTGTGACCTGTGATAATTTTAGTGACCATTGCAAAATCTCCAGTGGTCTAGGGTGGGATAAAAGGTAATAAATAATACTTACCACTCAAGGCTTCAGAACTCCCTCAATTCTGTGATAAGAAGTTGAACTTAGTCAGTTATCCACTTGCTGATTACATTTGCAAGAAGAAAACTATAATGCCATCATTTGGAATCTGCAAATTTATCCCTGCGATTGGGGCAAAATACTCAGTGCATAAAGTTGTTTCATAGCAGTTGCATGGCTGCCTTCATTGCCAACATGCTACTGGAACTGATGTTCCCTAGGGTCAGAACATCAAGCTTAGGCTCAAGGGCACAAGCCCCCAGGGCTGGGCAGGGAAATTAAAGTGTAATGGGGCGTCTATAACTCGGGGGCATGATGCTCTATTCAACCACAAAGGCTACATGGTTCTGGTTCTGCTATAATAAACTCTGCAATAGTCAAATTTAACAACAGAGTGTTTTTAGAGAGGATAATATAATTCTTTCCTGCACCTGCACTACTTGAGATACTCAGAAGTTACTTACTCGTTTAGAGTCTAAGACCAGCTTTAGGTTTGATGACGCCTCATGAGGGACCTCTTTTTGGCACCCTTATATTATGTACCATATAGTGCTCAAATGTATATTAAATATCCGGTGCTTAATTACCACTATCATATGGTGCCAAAACACAGCACCATGTAGTTAAAAATATAAGAGAATGTGTCCGAGGGCGTTAAGTGGTTAAAAATATCAATATATCATTAGTCCAGTTTCACGACACCATTGAGGTCTGTGATTGGCTACAGCGATGATGTGTGTACTGTATGTGGACACATCACTGTTGCAATTTGTAGAGTTTGTAAACAAAGACTGGTGGTGAGGATGGAATCGGTGGTGGGCGGACAGAGAGGTAAGTACACCTTGGGATTAATTCACATGACCGTGATTTCAGTACGTATTACACACGCCATGCACGGGCATGTGACACGTGGGCAATGGAGTCAGTGAAAGTACATGAACTTTCATTGATCTGTTCACATTAGAGTGTAAACACTTTGTGTAGATACACGCATGAAAAAGATCTCAGTATGCACTATTTCACCGCGTATCACGCAGCGTGAGCACTATTCCTTTGTATAAGTAGCATATGCAACACTGTCCATACGCAATTCATTGCGTGCGGGCGACGATACATATGCAACACGACTATAAGGGCTCCTTCACACAAGCATAAGCGTATTCATGTTCAATAGAGGAGGACATGATTGCGCTCTGAATGGAGCCCGATTACATCCTCTGGCAAGCGGATCCATGCTCCTTACTGAAATTTGCCCCACTGCTGGCCCTATCATTGGTACGGGACACACCCTTGCCATGTTTGGGCAAACGGGGCAGTATAATGTTAGTAATTAACACCACAAAATTGCAGTTATCAGCAAGATTTCGTGCACACGGGCACGCATTTGCGCACCCCCATAGACTCTTAATGAGCCTCAGGTGTACAAATACACACCAAAAAAGAGAATGTTGCTGACGGTGAAAATGCGCGCAGTAAATCAACCAATGTGAGTAAACCCATTGAAACCTATGGGTTTTAATGGTTGTGGTTCCCATGGCTTAATTTCTGCGTGCAAAACCACAAACAAAATTGACTGTGTGAAGGAGCCCTAAAACAGAGTGGAGAATTTAAAAAGCAAAAGTCAGACTGTGTATGAAGGCATGTGTGAGACATGCTGTCATGCGCAATGCACTCACTTCCATATGGTCCTGTGAATGAGTCCAAAGTTTGTAGTTTTTAACTATTTCATGCTCTCTGCCACATTTTCAAATAACTTTGAAAACGGCTTTTAACACTGCTATACAATGACCCTAGTAGCATGCACTGGACACAGGACACACACCCCTGAGATGTAGCTAGAAGAGTTCAAGAAGTAACAGTGGCAAGCACATTCTGGTGAATGAAGGGACTCCAAAGCCAGTCTGTACCCCAAAAGAAAACCCCACTATTATAAATGGCAGATGGAAGGTGGGGGCCATGTTTAAAAGTTTGCATTAGAGTGCAAAACAATCAGAAATCAGTACAGAAAAAAAAAATATTTGTTTTGCAGGTGCAGCCTTCGAATGTCTCCTTTAAAGAACTTATCACACCCTGAATAATGAACATTTATTGTAAGTTCCTAAGTAGTAGAAGGCTTGTATCCTTTCCTTCACAACACATTGATCTGTTCACATGAAAGCCCATTGAGCCAGTGCCACAACTCAATATTAGTGCCTGGGCAGCTGACATAAATTACAATTACACATTTGTAGTCCCATATGCAAGTTATTTTTGTGTAACCTGTGTAACCTATGCTGAAAATACCTGCATTCGTAGAATGGAGAAAATATTGTTTCTCTCCTTCTTTCTGCATTTTACTTTCCTGCCTGCTTCCTTTTTTCCTCTTGCATTTTTATACTTTGCATATGAGAAATAGGTTTGCTGTTTACCTGAAACTTTCCAAATTGCTAAAATTGTTCGCCAGCTGACATGTGATTCTCTCAGAGTATTTTGTGCAGAGGAAAAGTTAGCCTGAAGGCAAATCTTGTAACTCTCAAAACTGCAAAGACAGAATGATGACAAATTGTATAAATATGTGCAAATTGTCCAAATGATATCCCACATCTATGCACAGACAATACGAAGGAGAATACAATGACACACCTCATTCATTGAGACTGTCCACTGTATATAACATTGAGACTGGTCTATTCTATTGCAAGATAAAGACTTCTGCTTGATTATTTGATTGTATCCTGTAAAACCATGTCATTCAAACATAATTACATCAAGCTATATAATCCTAGGGCAAAATTGTGATTTTGGCCAATGTTGCAGTTGAAAAATATTCAACCTGGTCGGAACTACAGCATCACAGTTGCAACAACCGGTGGCAGCCTGCAGCTCGGGGCTTCTTCACATGGACATATGTGCAACTACGCTCACTGCTACGGAGCGTAGTTGCGCCTGAACAAGGTAAACATCTTTTTTTTAACCTTTCAAACTCTGTGCTATTTCGCATGAGTTTGAAAAAAAAGGCAGTAAGGGTAGAAAACAACATCCGTCTGAATCCGCCCTCGATATGATTTTGGAGCATGGGAGGAAAATGGAGTACCTAGAGGAAACCCACAAAGCCAACATGCAAGCCCCATGCAAATGTTGCCCTTGGTCAGATTGGAACTCAGGACAACAGCACAGCAATGCAACAGTGCTAACCACTGAGACACCATTGTACAAGAAAACCTCCCAAGTTGAGTTGCAATTTTTAAAATACTAGCCCTGGTTAGTGTCGAACTGATGATCATGTCTCATTCAAAGTTGCTAATATTGTCTAGACACAGTGTAGGGGACTAGCTTAGTTATAAAAATGACCTAAACAGCCCACCCCCTGCAAGGACATCACCTATAATTGGAAGACTCACAACCACATGACCAGGTGCTGGTACTGAGCCGGAAGTGGTGGTGCCAACATCGCTGGATCAGTCTGGATTGGGTAAGCATTTTAGCTGCCTGGATAACTATTTTATAACAGTATTTCCAAATTTCCATTCACACCCTTCCGTTTGAGAATACTGAACACTTTTCAGGTTACTCATTTGTTATGAAATAAAAAATCCAATAAATTATATTTTAGGCTTTGTGAAATTAAACAATCCTAATGATTGCTCTTTTAGATTTGGAAGTCAAGATGGAAACCACGAAACATGTGTGAACAGGTGGTCTCAACTTGAGGTCATTAATTTCAAAGCTGAAAAATTTCACTCAAGGACCCATTCAGCTTTAAGAGGTCACACGGAATCACACAAAAGAAATACACATGTATCAGTACTTAAAGAAGGAACCGAACACAGAAGGAACCTGTTTGAAAATAATTTGGAAACCGTATGTGATGATGTATATTTTTTAAACGACACCATTTAAAAATCTGATATGGTGTAATGCTTTTTTACCATTAAGCAACTTGATATAACATCAAGTTAACACTCAAGCAGCTGAGAACCATTCCCTGACCATGTTTCAAGTACAGCTTTTAAGCGTGTTGTAATCATTACATTTAGGACAGCATTACGTCTGTCAAACTGTTAGTTGTAATGAGTTCAACAGCAGTATATCCACACAAATACACAGCTGGAATTTGTCACACACCTCTATTAGACAGCCCTATATGTACAATTAGCATATTAATTTATAGCCAGTGATGATTTCTAGACACCAGAAACCAACCAGTTATTTAACTAGTTCCATACTGGTTCTAGAAATGCGAACTTTTTATCCCAGGAAAAAATAAAATGCAAGGGTTTAACTTTTTAAAGTAGAAGTCTAACACTTTACTGTGATAAGCCTCTTCTAAAGTCCTCATAGACACAGAGTTTGTATGATGAGACATGGAGTCTCTATAGGTTGGTACTACATGCTCATATTGGCTAGACACAGTGAAGTGAACTAGCTTAGTTATTGAAATGATCGCAACAGCCAACCCCCTGCAAGGACATCCCCTATAATGGGAAGACTCGCAACTACATGACCAGGTGCTGGTACTGAGCCAGAAGTGGTGGTGCCACCATGTGCCACTCTATAGTGCCTCTTATGACACCACAGTACAGTGGAAATTCTGCTTCTGGTGGAACATAGTACATTTTTTTCTGACGGAAAAAGACCTGCGTATGGGTATCTTCGCACGGGGTAGACTTGCTGCAGGCATTCCACAACTAAATACCCACAGCAAATTACCGGGAAATCCACAGTGGCCAAATCTACACCACAATATGGTGGATTTAGGCCTCCTGCACACGGCAGCAGAATCCGGCCCTGGGAGCAGCAGCGTCTGCATGTACCAGCTCACTTTCAATTTCATCTGTACTGTGGATGGTCTGCACAGCCCGCCGTTGGACATGCGCAGTACAGATTTTTTATTTTACTACCGCTTTTCCTGCATCAGTGACTAGCGATGACGCGGAATCTGCTACCTCTCCACAATGTTAATTGCGGAAGGGCCGCGGATTGGACCGCTTTCAATGGCATCAATGGAAGCCGTCTGCGTGGAATCCGCGCAAAAGTGGAACATGCTGTGATTTTTCTGCTGCTTATGGAAACCACAATTGGTTTACGTAAGTGTGCAGGAAGAATCAATTTCCCATAGCATGCTATGGGCGGTATTTGCTGCAGATCCATGATATGGACACCCGCCGCGGATTCTGCAGCTAATATCCGCCCACTGCCGAATTTAACCCCTGTGTTTCCAGGATTGAATTTGGCAGCGTAAATACACATGCTGCAAATTTAAAATCCACTGCGTTTTTCAAAAACGCTGCAGATTATTTTTGAAAGTTTCTGCACCATATGAAGGAGATTTTTTGAAACCCTCCCCCCACAAGACTTGTATGGTAAATGCTGCCGAATTTCCACTCTGATTCTACGGGCGTAAATTCTGCAGCATTTCCAGCCTGTGTGAAGACAGCCACATGGGACACATTTTCTGCAGCGGAGAATCCACGTTGAGTCAGTGTCAAAATCTGCATGCGTTAGGGCTTAAACACATGACCGTGATTTTGTCACTTTTTGCAAAAAGTGTAGAAACAAAACCATTGATTTCAATGGTTTCATTTTGACTAGCCTGATTATCGCACGATATTACTACGCACAAGAAAAGATAGGACTTGTCTATCTTTCCCGCACTTAATTTATCTATGTGTAAGAAAAGATAGGGCAGGAACTATCTTCGTGCTGTTTTTTTTTCGTGCACAGTTGTGCAAAAGTTAAACAGTAAAAGAAATTAGAATTTTGACTTGTTCATGCGCAAATACACTCCGTAGCGGTGAGCATATTTGCGCATGGTCTCATCTATCTAAGCCCTTAAACAAATGGACATGCTGTGGTATTAAAATCCAAATAGTTGGTCAATTTGTGCCGTGGATTTTTTATACAACATATGGATAAGAGTTCTTATAATCGCGTTCATTTTGCTTAGGCCTCGGTCAGATTAGCGTGTTTTTTGCGCATGATATCCCCATAGTGGAGATTGAGTGGGTGTGGCTTGAAAGAGTGGGTGGGGCTATTGGATTCTCATAGAGAATCCCTATAGCAAACCATAGGGGAGTGGGGCTAGAGCGTGATCCGTCTAGCCCTGCCACCTCCTCCGACGCTCTCAAGGAAGCCCTCGGGGGAAGTTCTGTAACCCCGCCCCCTTCTCTCCCCCATAATAGGGAAAACTCTTGCGGAGAGAGATGGGGGGAAATCCCCTACTGCCCCCCACTGCTGAGGAATTGCCCAGCAGAGGGGCAGGAGGAATACCCGCTGCTTACAGCGGGACATTTAAAAGGTGCTTCTGGCCACTTTTAAATGTCCTGCTGTAAGCAGTGGGAAAGCTATTCTGTGTGCAGGAGTTTCAATTAACTCCTGCTCCCATAGGAGTCAATGGAAACTCCTGCCCATCGCGCACCGAAGATAGTGTATGTTCTATCTTTCTTAGGTGCGCATATGAACGCTTCTATAGGAACCCATTGGTTCTTTTAGAAATGTTCATTTTGCACGCGCAAAAAGCACGCTTGTCTGACCGAGGCCTTATACTCTGATACACTATGCATTTCCCCATGCAATTCCATGGCAGAAAATGCACAGCATATTCCTTCATTCATACAGATTTTTTTGTGGAAGATTTTTCTGGAGCGTTTTTTATAAACAGATATTACTCAGGTGTTTTTCCTATAGAGAAATATATGTGAAAATGACAAAAAAAAGTGCCAAACCTAGAGCATGTTCCTTTGTATTTAAAAAAAATGTCATGGACCCCAAAAAATTAATCTAAAATAAGGAAAAATGCCACACAAAAAGTGCACTGCTTGTAGAGAATTTCAAAACTCCCTATTGACCTACCGTTAACATGACAAAAACCACCAGGGAGAATGCTGCAGAAACTATTTTCAGTAAACACCATTAGGGATTCTGAGTTATTAATTAGTGTGTCCTTAACTTGGAGCCTCCATCAATATGCTGATGAGATAAGTCATTACAACATGTGATCATCTTTCTGCAGGGCCCAGCATGTGTATTGCTCTGGTAATGCACTGGTTTGAATGGGCACTGTATAATGTTCGCAGGGTGCCTTCACACTTGCGATAAAATCGCGCAAAATTCACATGATGCGAGAGTGAGTGAAAATGCAGAATTATGAAACTCATGCTATACCATGGTTTCCTGCACATTTGTGATGTTTTCACTCAGGCAATGTTGCGTGAAAAAAAAAAAAACACGGCATGTCCTATCTTTCCGTGTTTTCCTTTTTTGTTATCTCCAATGTTTCCCTATGGAGCTTCCTTTTTATCGCATCGCAAAGCACCAACTTGTGACTTTCATGCTTTCGCGCAATGAAGCCGGTCACATGTTCTTTCCTCCGGCGCTGCAGAGAGACGGCCGTCTTCAGGTACGTCCGTCTCCTTCCTGCAGTAGAACGGGCGCCGATGCGCCTGTGTGACTGAGGCCTAAGTCTCTGATTGTCAGAAGAGATGAAAAGCAATTACAATATTGCTATCTCACTCTCATCACTTGTTCAGCTACTTGTTTCACATGCAGAGAAGGCACTGCAACTTCTGAAGCAGCCACTTACAACACCAGGGACCCTTCAACCTGCCTAGTGGAGCAGAGAGAAAAGCAAGACTGATCTTGTGCGACCACATTGAAACACTTACTAAGGTGAAGAAATTCTAACAGTAGTCCTGGAATATCTGGGGATGGAAACATAAAAAAACGTAAATATTTTATTTTTTATCATTGTGAGCTGGATTTAACTACAAACAAAATTCTTCATGGGACAATCCCTTTAAAACAATCTTCTATAAAATAAATTGGCAATTACATTTTCATAGTAAAGTGTTACGATTAATTGCCATACTGTCTGACAATTGTTAGGCAGTCAAATCCTCTTTTAAAGGTACAGACTACACAGAGAAAATCTAAACCTTTCTCCCTGGCTTCATTTATTGTAAAATTACTGCATATACATTATGGTGTAAGAAATAGGATCTTAATAGAAGATTCAACCAGACTTTGTCAAAGTACATCTTAAAACCCTTATAGTTTTGAAGTGGCCACATTTTTTCAGTATGGAATCTACTTTTTGGGGATCCTAAGATAGGTACACCTATGGCATACAGAGGTCACACCTGTTTTCCATACACCTCTTTCAGGACAGTGTCTCATAATAGCGATACCAGCTACGGTTAGTTACTTATCACACTTAGGCCTTAGTCAGACGGGCGTTTTTAGCCACGATTTGCGCATGCGTCCGGCGATTTTATAAAACCATTGCTTTGCAATGGTTTCGGACACATGAGCGCTTTTTATGCGCTCGTCCGATAAATTATAGAACAGAAATCGCAGATCACACCTATCTGCGATTCCTGTTCTCTTCTCTATATGCGCTCAATGGGGCCGGCGGCAGCAGCGCCGACCCCTTTGATAACATATAGAAGACAAATCATTCTTCTCTGCCACAGCTGTAACAGCTGTGACAGAGAAGAACGATGTTTGCCCATTGAATTCAATGGAGCCGGCAATACAGCCGCTCCATTGAAAGCAATGGGCTGCCGGCGTGCGCGGGGTGAATTGTCGGGAAGGGCTTAAATATATAAGCCCTTCCCTGCAGTTCATCCTAAAATGTGTTAAAATAAAAAAAAATTGTATACTCACCTTTCCGCTGCAGCCGGAGTCCAGCCGCGGCCGCTGTCAGTTCTCCTGAACTGCTTCTCGGCACTATTCAGCCGGCGGGGCTTTAAAATCCCCACCTGCTGAATGATCTGCCTCTGATTGGTCACAGCCCTGACCAATCAGAGGCAGGTTTCACTCACACACCCATTCATGAATTCATGAATGGGTGAGTGACTGCTGCCTCTTAGCGCTGAGCCAATCAGGGGCAGGTCTGACTCACATCCATTCATGAATTCATGAATAGGTGTGAGTGAGACATGCCTCTGATTGGCTCAGCACTAAGCCAATCAGGGGGCAGGTCTGACTCACACCCCCTTCACACCCACTGCAGGACGGCCGCGCGGAGCTCCGGCTGCCGGGAGAAGGTGAGTATATATATATTTTTTATTTTTACACATTTTAGGATGAATTGCAGGGAAGGGCTTATATATTTAAGCCCTTCCCGACAATTCATCCGGGCTCGCCCGCAGCGCATTGCTTTAAATGGAGCCGGCTCTATTGCCGTCTCCATTGAATGCAATGCGCTGGACAGCTCCGGTCCGTTTCTAATGAAACGCGGCTAGGAGCAGATTTTCGGGCGATTTGCGGGCGACTTGCGTGCACCGGTCATGCGATTTGCGGATGCACATCCGTCATGCGATCCGCAAATCGCGCAAAAAAACGCCCGTCTGACTAAGGCCTTACTGCTGAGTCCTGCTTTTTTCAAACATGACCATGCT
This sequence comes from Eleutherodactylus coqui, assembly GCF_035609145.1. Taxonomy (NCBI): domain Eukaryota; kingdom Metazoa; phylum Chordata; class Amphibia; order Anura; family Eleutherodactylidae; genus Eleutherodactylus; species Eleutherodactylus coqui. The sequence goes on along the minus strand of NC_089837.1, from coordinate 386,955,130 downwards.
GTTTCTTCACTCTGCCCTACTCTATGGTTGAGTGTATATTACCAGTCAGTGAGTATGTAAGATTTCAATAGCACTGATTGAGACTCAAAAGTTCTTATACAATTTTCCAATGAGTATTTTGTAACAAATAGCTGGTCAGAGGTACACTGAAACATGAACCTATGAAAAAATCAGTTTTTCTACATCCGTCTTGAAGGCAACAAAGGCTGGAGATGATCTCACACAGACATTAAGGCCTCCTTCCCACGAACGGATTTCCGCCGCGTAATTCGCGGCGAAAATCCGCTGCGTTGCCCGCAGCTATTAGGTTCTATTGAACCTAATAGCACAATGCTCACGATGCGTAATTCCACCGCGGAATTACGCACCGCGATTTCTCCCGTCCTCACCCGCAGCATGCTCTATTTTCTGCGGGTGAGGACGGGCTGTACGCACTGACGGCTTCCATTGCAGTCAATGGAAGCCGTCCATTCACGCTATCTCCCGCTGTAACCAGCGGGAGATAGCGTGAAAAAACGCTTTCCCGCCCACCGCCGAGCGTCATATGACGCCAAATGACGCGGTCCGGCCGCGTCACGTGACACGGCCGGCCGTGCACGTGACACGCTCGGTGACGCGGCGGTGGTGGGCGGTGACGGGCGGTGACGCGCGGCGGTGGGCGGGGAAGCGATTTCACGCTATCTCCCGCAGGTAAGTATAGGGGCTCTGGGGGGCGCCGTGACGGGCTTCACAGCGTAATATTACGCTGCGGAGCCCGTCACGCTCGTGGGAAGGAGGCCTAACTCGTCCCCCATGTGAGGCATTTTCTTAGATTGTGGTTGAAGTATAACTTGAAGCTCCTGGACTCCAATGCATAATATGTTGCAGTCCTTCTATTCACCATGCAATATTTCTAATACACAGTAGGTGTCTTCCTATACAACAGATGCATTTCAAGTGGTGCTCCCATCCTGGATTTTCATGGCCAAAATGGGAAAATCCAACCTTTTGTTTCTAACCACTTGTTGGAAATAGCTGAGCACTTCAGCTGAGCGCTTTTTGATTAGCTATATTATTCAAGTAAATGAGAGCTACACAAACAGTGTAACACTGCACGCTATGCTGCTTCTGAAGCTCCCATTCACTTCAATGGCAGTCACACAAGCAGCACTGCTCTGCTTTTGTATGGCTGATAACTATAGCAGTGGATTCCCATCTTGGCTATGAAGAGCCGAGATGAGAATACCCCTTTAAGCCCCCTCAGGCATTAGGGTCCTGTGCAATTTTTATATGTGCATCCCCAATACCTGATTTTGGGGTACAATTTATTTACCACTACTATAGACATGATGGTAATACTGCAGGTAACAAATGTTCATGTTTCTGTGATGAAATCCTCCTTTTAATCTAAAAATATGTACAGGAGAGCAGGTTTCTTTAAAGTGATATGCAAGACATTTGATATTGTTAGTGAGGCATCTTCCCATCTTTGGACAACTCATGCTCCGCTGGCAAGCTGTCATAGATTTGTTTTAGAGCATGTGAGCTGTAAAGACCACCTTTTCCTTATTCAACGAGTACAGATAACTTTTTCTACAATGCTGAGCATGCCTGATTGGTAGAAAACATTATGAACTGATGGACCAATTTTGTGAACTGAGAGACTGGACATCAGTGCTGAAGTATATATTACAGTATGGTATAATATATTGTGTAACGGTATAGACATTTAGATAACAAATTGTTAATTTTAGCTATTTATGTTTTCATCATTAATTTCTTGTATATAAACATAGTATTAGCAGCCACTAAAAATGATGTTCCTAGATTGCATGCTATTTATATATCATTTCAAGATAATACTGCAGGTTTATCATCGTGAGGCATATCTAATTGCTTTTTAGACCAATTTAAAAATAAACAGCTGTATTGTTTTGACAGAAAGTTATTGCAGTTCAGGAAAAGTCAAAGCATGCATTATTTTATGAAATGTGCATACCATAAGTGACAATAGGAAATTTGTTGTATAAATGAACTGCTCTAAAAATGCTAAGTTCCCAAATCGCCAATTAGGATATGGATTTCCTAAAAATAAAGTATTACATTTTGAAAGTATTATACTGCAATTTCTTCTCTTCATTGCCTGGGACACCTGTGCTTACTTGAATTCAAGAAAGGAAGAGGTTTGACACAGAGCGGATTTAAGAGCTCTACTAATATTTAGAAAGTAGAGATTTCTTGTCTTGTACATTATGTGGCTTTGGCCAGATATCAATATGTTAAGACTAGCACTGGCAAAGTCTAACAGAATTCACAAACAATGACAAATGAATAGAGGTAAGAAATGGGTTTAATGGCAATTCGCAGAAAGCAGCTGTGGAGGATAGTAGCATAAATAGCTAAGTAGTAGATCCATAACTTCCCCTAAATCAGATTGGAGTAATCATCAGGACAAATTTTCCCATATGTCAGATGAGCTGCGTTCAAACCTAAGGTTATGGCAAGGACACAGGCCAGTTTAAGGTTAGAAAGTCTGTCTACAATTAAAATATTCATTGCAGAAATTGTGATGATGCTTAAGGGAGCTATTGCACTCTAGTCCGAAATAATTGCACACTAGGAAATTACTCATTACAAAATTATTAAGGGCTCTGTACAAATAGTTTACAAGTGTATACTGCAAATGAAAAACTTCATGCGGTCTCATAGGACTATGACTTTGCATTAGAAAATTGTCACATTATACAATTTCAGTCATTATTTTTCAATATATGTTGTTTCGGCACTCTAATGCATACACTTTAGATATTCATGGTATGTAAAAAAAACAGTAATGCCCCTATGGACTACAAACCCAAGAGTATTCATAAGATAATAGAATATGACATGTCATGTTGGATCACACTAGTCAATTGGACTAATTGAAGTGCTATTGGTTTGCTTTTTGAATTAACGCAATAGTCAGTATACAGTATTTGAATTTATGTTTGGTCAAGTTTCTTACGAAAGGTATCTAATTGGTGAATTTTATCTATAGCTCATTAGACAATACAAACTCTTTTTATATTACAACATTTATGATCTATACTTTAGTGAAAAATTCATGCTGCATGATATGAGCTTGTTATGAGCCTAGTAGTGAATTTGCTGTAATACAATCCTTATTGTGAGAACTAGACTGGAACAGTGACTAAAGCTCATCATACTCACACTAGGTGTTGGGCAAATTTTTGTTTAGTCAACAAAGTAGGTAACTAGAATGTACTACAAGCATGCACACATGGTTCATCCTTACAGGTAGGTTTGGATGACTTTTATGCAATAGAAGCCCTTATGGTACACAACATTTGGGACTATTCTACAAGGTATTCCCTGGTTGCATTTACCCAACTAGTGTTTGATAACTCGACAGAGAATTGGACCAAAGTAAAAAGTGTGATGGAAGTTGAGACAAGAAAAGATGTAGGCAGCTTAGAGTAGTTGTCAACTCTTGTGTCCTAGTTTCGAGAGTTTTAAAGGTGGCAGCTAGCCATAGTTAGAGAATTTTTAAGGTACTATACAGCATTTAGACATGAATTATGTCTGTAATTATGTGTGCGTATTTTTTTTTCTAACTTTAGCACATATATACAGTAGTATTCAAAAGACAGCAGACCAACATTATTAATTTGGTAAATCACTGTTTTTGGTAGAAGTGATGTTTCTAAATAGCAAGCAATTTACTTGTAAATGTAGTAGAGTAATAGAAAAAAACAGACTCATTCTGAGTAATTGAATCATTAATTAATTAGTTGGTTATAGGGCATTTCTTTCTGTAATACTGGTGAAAATGCGTTGTTCCAAAGATCGTTTTGATGAAGGACGTACTTTGATTAAAAAGTTGATTGGAGAGGGAGAAACATATAGAAAAGGACATCAAAAGACTGCTCAGCTAAAATGATCTCAAATGCCTTGAAGTGGCAACCCAAATCTGAAAGACACTGAAGGGAGCGGGGAACTACTGTATGAATGGTTTGAAGAATAGCCAAAATAGCAAAGATTCAGCCAAGGATTGGCTCTAGAAAGATCAAAGAATATCTGAACTTACCAGTGAGTACTGCTACAAGTGAGGCCAGGTTACGAGGAAGAATTCCCCACAAAGACTCTTAATTTAAAAAAAAAAAAACATGTCCTGAATAGGACAAAGAAACACATTGACTGGCCCAAAGAGAAATGGTGCAACATTTTGTGGACTGATTAAAGCAAAATTGATATTTTTGAGTCAAGTGGCCGCAAACAGTAAGTCGGATGACCCCTGAGCACTGAATAGAAGCCACAGCACGCAGTGAAGATAGTAAAGCATGGTGGTGCAAAAATCATGATACGGAGATATTTCTCATACCATAGTATTGGGCCCTTTGATTGCATATGAGGAATCATGTTTCAGTTTGAAAATACCAAAATAGTTAAGGAGATCATATTGCCTTATGTCGAGGAAGAAATGCCCTTGAAATGGGTGTTTCAACACAGCAATGACCTCAGACACACCAGTAAGTGAATAACATCTTGGTTAAAGACAAACAGCATTGAGGTAATGGAGTGGCTTGCCCAATCCTCTGGCCTCAATCCCATAGAGAACATGTGGAGCAACAAAACCAGAAAATGCAGAACTATGGAATGTGGTACAATCTTCCTGGACTGGAATACCTATTCAGAGGTGCCAAAATTGGTAGACTCCATGCAACACAGATGTGAAGCACTTCTCAGAAACAATGGTTATGCCACTAAATATTAGCTCGGTTATTCAAAGTAAATTGAAATCCTACACATTTTTCAGTTTATACATTACATTTTTGAGTTTTTATAGAAAAATGCTGGCACTGATATTTTTTGAACAGCCAAAAATTCATTTTTCTTTATTTTCTGTAAAGGATTAACGCAAACTGGGTAAATGTTGTTATTGTTTTGATTTGGAATTGAATTTGGAGTATTTGCATTTATGGAAATACAAGTTATTATAATGATCCAGCTCTGTATTTGTTTTTCCAAAATCACTGCTATTTTTTTAACACTATTATAACTGCTTGTGTTTTTCATGTTGCATGATGTTACTTCAGAAGTCAGTTTACAATAATAGAGCAGTTATATATTGCCTCATCATGAAAAATCTTGCAAGCATAGAACTATTTATTTTGAAATTACAACCATCAAGTAAACTTAACTATTTTGAGATTTGGCAAATGTGAACTAATGTTTAAATTAGAGGTCAAAATCATCATGTTATCCTGTGTACACTTAGATACTAGTAAGAACTTGTTAAAACTGATGTGAAATTTGAAATCGAAGGTAAAACAATTATTTAGGATTAAATATTTCTGAAAGAACAAGCCTTTAGTAAGTATTGATATCTAATTTTGTATTGTTTGTATTCTAATATTATGTATTATTTGATTACCATTTTCTTAAAAAACACTGATCTACATTGCTAAAAAAATATGTGGAAAAAATGAATTGGAGAGGTTAGTAGTATAAAAACTGGAGATTAACTAACTGTACAGCAACACTTAATTACTATTCAGATAGAAATTCATATTAAATAGAAATTCATATTAAAAGAAAGCACCACCAGACTTCAACATTCACGTGTCCATAGAACTGATAAAAATCAAGCCATCAAGAAATGATTGCAGTAGGAAGGAGCGCAAATGAACCCATGGTCCCTATTGTAAATGAGTAAAATGCTGTAAGGGACCTCTTCCACTCAATGGCATTGGTCTTCATAAAGATTATTAGTCTCATTAGAGTGACCCTTCAGTTTTTAGATAAAATTCTATCTGGGAACAGGAGGGAGCGTATATGGCCTGCAGTTCTTCTTTGCCATCCCTCCAATCTACTGATTCTGGGTCCTATTTTTGTCCATTGAAGATGGCTGATATCAGCAATTGATACGCATAAGTTGGCATAATAATTACCTGATTGCTGCATGTCCAGCTCCAGAGGCCCATGGTGATCAGCTGTTATCGCTGGTCCATGTTGTAGTCAGCCATAAATGTAGTATTCATCTAAATGAATGGGCCACGGCCACCAGATGTGCCATCCATGTAACCTAACTGGGCATAGTATAAAGTTAAACATATTTTAACGAACAAATATCCTATTACATATGCAATACGTATTTGAATACATTGAACGCTTAAAAAAATAAACTGAGAAATTGAAAAAGAAATCTCCTGATCTGCATCTGGTAACTGTGAAAAAACAAATCCCTAACTTCTCTTTAGGTTATATATTTGAATGTCCATTGAAAGGCAAGGCTATTATTTTATTTGCATTGAGTGTGGTCTACTTACACAGGTAATCCACAGAGATGAATATATTTAAATTAATCAGGTTTTATTTGTGTCAGAATAAATTTACCTGCCCCCAAGAGTAAAAGCGCTACAGTACATTAGCAAACACAGCTGAATTATTGTGTATATTGCTAAAAATATATAGAAAGCAGTGACTCTTATTGCATAATTAGGTTTTATCATGCCAAATTCTGCAATCATCTTTCAAGCACAAGGTATATTCTTAAAGGGTTTACAAATATATTTAAATGTGTGAGCAAGGATTTACAAGCTAAACAGCTGTGTGCGATGCGTGTGGACCGGGATCACTAGCGGACTCGCTTTTAAACGGAACTTAGGTGAAAGACCACTGGCTTAGATGCAATAGTATAAAAGTAGTTGCTGCTATTAAATATGTGGAAATGCAGAATATAACTAAACTTAAAGCAAGATTGTATTTTATATCATGAATTACAAATAGTAGGTACCGTCTAACTCTATGCCTACGCTCAGATGCGTTTTGAAAGACACTTCTTCCTTGATTATGACTTTTCCCCTTTGTTGTTCCTATTTAAGCTGTTTGATCAGCCTCAGCACCTGAAAACCTTCAAGCTAAATCCCAATAAATATTACCTATTAGGCAGATGAAGATAAAATTGTGTTATGCCCTTTTACAAGGGACAGCTGTTGGGTGCTTAAGTGCCTGACACTTGTCCCAGTGATTATCTTATGAACTAATCACTGATGCATTTAGTCACTAAAACTTCCATTGTGAGTAACTAAATAGAATAAAACATAATAAAAGTTCTCTAGACACTATATGAGCCATCCTAAAGGGAACCTTGTATGTGTTGGTCTGAAATGCTTTAGCATTGCAGAATAAACATATTTTAAAGTTTGACTTGGAATGGTGCTTCGAGTCAAAGAGATGGTCTGCACCAACCTCTCCCCACCTGCAGAGTGCAGAGAGCTCATCCCTATACACAAGCAGGTATAGAGCTGTTAGCCAACATGCTGTGGGTAAAGAGATGCTGGTGCAGCCCGCCTCTTTGACTCAGAGGTCCATTCAAAACCATGATGTTTCAGAATAGGAAATACAAGGGGCAATAGGCAGGCCATGTTGCCTGTGGTTTGAGGAGCATGAACCCAGTAACAGCTTCCCTTTAAGGTGATGCACACAGAATCTAGAGAACTTTTATTATGGTTTACTTTAGTTAGTTACTCACAATGCAAGTTTTAGTGACTAAATACATCAGTATTTAGGTCATAAATTTCCAAATGTCTGAAATACATCTGCTTTATTGGGCAAACAAGCCCATGTATATATCTAAAGCAGTGACTAAAATGTTTAAACTACCATTATTTTGAATATCTTATAACAGTAAATAGATGAGAGTTACATTCTACAGCACTATCTATATTTCAAAGTGCTACTATTGCTGCTGTTTCAGTAACACCAACAAGCTGTGTTCTGTATGACAAAGTCTCAAAGCAGTTTTCTTTTCCATCTTCAGATACCATAGAATGACCTTCAAAATGACTTGAGTCCAATAAAAGCTGGCGTTGTCCTTGAGACCTTTAACTATGCTGCTAGTACAAAAGCAATTGCCAGTGGATGAATGACAACTAGAATCCCACACTGTTGAATCATTTCATTTCATTTAAAGTTTGATTATATTAAACTTCATAAGGTACATGTTCCCATTTCTACCCAGTAAAATGAATAGTATTAAGCAATGTGTATAGCATCTTATGTGTTGAGCATAGTAATAAGAGATTTTAATATTGTGTTTTCTTCAAAGTACAATGCACTGTTGCAGGCATTTATTTTTTTCCAATTAATTATTAATAAATACAGCAATTTTACACATTTTCTTGATTCTATCATTTTGTGTATACAGGTCTGAATTTGCAGGTTCAAAATCAGGCATATCAATGGAAGCAAGTGTTTAACCCCTTAAGGACCAGGCTGTTTTGAACCTTAAAGACCAGACACTTTTTGGGGATTTTACCAATGTGGCGGTTTTACTGCTCTATTTTTTTTCCTTTAGCTACCAAAATTATTTTTGCTGCGTTTTTTTTCCCGTGACATATAGGGCTATTTTTTAATATCTTTTTCACTGACTTTTTTTCCCGTTTTTTTAGTTTTATTGTGGGTAAGAAGCTAAAAAAATCATTTTTTTAACATTTATAATTTCTTTAAAAATTATTTTTTTAATTTACACTAAAATAAAGTATGGGAATAGGTGCCTCTATTTGTTCCAGACATTTTGATATATAGTATGTATGGTTTTGGTTTACAGGGCGCATACAGCGACAGTTTTTGTTGGCATGACATCATATAAGACCTCTAGGGGACATTCACATATTTTTTTTCTTTATTTGACACTTTCCCACTATAGCTGGGGCATCCATAGGAGCCCTAGTTACAGGGGAAAGCAGCCCCTGTGGTGACATTAGTCACCTGCAGAGCTGTCAGGGTCTAGTCGGACCCTCCAGCTCTGCAGTAGCAGGGAATCCCAGGAGGTCACATGTTACTTTCCCTTTCCCCATACAGTACTGTATGGGGAAAGGAGCACTGTATATCGGGGAAGCAGAAGGCAGGAAGGGTTAAAGACCCCTCCTGCCTTCTGCTCCGGGTTATCAGCTGTCACTAACAGCTGATAACCCATTCTTGCCTGATTGCAGAGACAGGAGACTTAAAGCACCGCCGTAATTTTACTATCGGTGGTGCTCTAAACCCAGGACCAGGCGCCGTAAATTTACTGTGGCTGGTCCTAAATGGGTTGAAATGAAGAATACTATTAGAAATATTACAAAAATTAGCGTATTATATAGTGCAACTTGCACTTCTCAAGATACACAGATACATATTACATATGCTAGAATCATAGTCAAGGTAGTAACTTGCATATAATCTTAATTACACATATTCTATCTAGTGTTGAGATAATCGAACCAGTAGAACCCCGTTTCAATTTGAACTTTGCTAAAACTCTGGTTTTGCATGAAACCAAACAGAGCTTTTAGCCAAGTTCAACTCAAAACAGGGTTCTACTAGTTCAGTTTGCTTAACAGTTGTCCTGAACACTAGTGTATAACAATGTCAAAGAGCCACAAAAGCCATTTATAACACTCTCAGGGCGTTATACAGAGCTTGTATGGCTTGTATTGTTATACATCAGTTTTAGAGGTTTTAGGTTCTGCTTAAACTAATTCGGACTGAACTAAAACTTTTGCAAACGTTTGGCGAATCAACCAAATCGAACTTTTTAAAAGTTCATGCCGCACTAATTCTATCATTTTGTGGATACAGTTCTGAATGGATTTGTTAAACTAGCTGGTATGTTAGAAAAAGCAGGCCTGAACATTAAAACACAAAATACATAATCAATATAGTACACAACGTAAATCTCTAAAGGTGCACACATTGATATGTATATATTTTTTTGTCTTTGACAAGGAGATACATATCTGTCAAGATATTGACATGTAATTATTATACAGATAAATAGTTCTTCATTAGGGATGAGCGAGTATACTCGCTAAGGCACTACTCGCTCGAGTAATGTGCCTTAGCCGAGTTTCTCCCCGCTCGTCCCGAAAGATTCGGGTGCCGCCGCGGGGCAGGGAGCTGCGGGGGAGAGCAGGGAGGAACGGAGGGGAGATCTCTCTCTCCCTCTCTCCCGCCTGCTCTGCCCCGCTCCCCGCCGCAACTCACCTGTCAGCTGCGGCGGCCCCCGAATCTTTATGGACGAGCGGGGAGATACTCGGCTGAGGCACATTACTCGAGCGAGTAGTGCCTTAGCGAGTATACTCGCTCATCTCTATTCTTCATCTATTTTGGGATATATTATGATAAACACCTGCTACCAATAGGTATGTACACTGAATGACCACTTTATAAGAGACACCTGCCCTTTCACGATTGGAGCTTCCCTGTGTGTAAATTAGACAGGTGACCCTGGAGTGCAGCATAAAATCAACTGAACAAGTCTTCTGTGGATCAGTGTTAATCCACATTAGAATAGAAAATGCAAGTGATCGAAGTGACTTTGAACAAGGAGGCATGTTCATGGGTGCTAGACTAGATGGGGCCAGTATTTAAGAAACTGCCAACTTTTGCAAGGTTTCCTTGAGCAACGGTGTTGACAGTACACAGAGAATGGTGTGATTTAGGAAACATCTAGCGAAAGGGGAAACATTCTGTGAATATAAACAATTGATTGATGAAAATTTTCAGAGATGGATGTCAAGAATTATTCTCATGAACAGGCAGTGTACAGTCAAGTAGATTGCAGCTGAATGCAATGCTGATGCTCCAGCTAATGTGCAGGAATGCACAACTGGTCGTGCCTTAGCATGGATGGCCTATAACAACACTACTGTCTAGTAAAAACAGAAAAAGCAGAACTCCAGTGGGCAAAGAATGGGAAAAAAATGAATTATTGTGCAGTGAAAAAAAATATGCTTAGTCAATTGAATCCAAAGTTTTGTTGCACCATGCTGTTGGAAGGGTCAGAATTTGGTGGAAATAGCAGTAATCGTTGAACCCCTCCTGCCAGCAATGCAATGCATGTCAGTGCCTCCATTTAAATTGCAGCAATAGCAAGAATCTGCTTTGTCCACATGGTGTGCATTCTGCTATTCACAAGGTCAATGGATGCTACTAGATGGGTATCTCTAATAAAGTAGTCATTTAATGTATTTTATTTATGTATCTAGAAGGCAAGTTAACTCAATAGGTAGCAACATTTTCTGGCATAGGTCAATTAATTTTGTATGAAATTTATTACATTAGTATAATCTAGCCCACGGGTGACAGGGGCAGACGGGAGTAGTTTTACAGTATCAGTGATTTGCAACCTTACAACTTTTCAGATAAGCTGAAAGGAGATTGGTGGGAGGTAGGTAAGGTAAAGGTAAAGTCCCCTTGGACTGACTCCTAGGGTAACATCACATTGTGACGTTTTCTTGGCAGACTGTTTTGCAGGGTGGTTTGCTTTTGCCTTCCCCAGTCATATGTTTACCCCCAGCAAGCTGGGTACTCATTTTACCGACCTCAGAGGAATGGAAGGCTGAGTCAACCTTGAGCCGGCTACTCGCAACCTTCAGGTTGTGATCGAGAGCTTAGGACTGCTTTTCTGCTGCCTTAACACTGTGTGCCTCACGAGGCTCTAAGGTAGGTCTGTAATTATTGCCTAGTACTATATTCTGATTTAAATGCATTGACTGTTTTGCCAAGTATCTTTTTTTAAATTTGTTTTATTTATTAATGATAAGCAGTCTGCGAGACACATAATAGAAAAGGTTTGTACAGTACATATAAACGTAAATAGAAACATATTCGTGATTTCAAAGGTTAACATCGAACTTGTTACTGTGTCTTCCAAACTATCCGTCTGTAACTTTATTAACAATAAACATTTTCAAACTTTTATAAACCGTAAGTTGAGTTTTGCTCTTCCTTATTTGGGTCTTAGTGGTTACAGGTCTTCCAGGCACTTGTCAATGGGGGGGGGGGATGTTAGGGGGTGGGGAGGGGGAGGGAGGGGATTAACGTGCATTGGGTTTAAATTTCAGTTGGTAATCAGGGTAGAGTAAGAGTTTAGCCAGGCTCCCCATACTTTTTGGAATTTAGCCAGGCATCCTCTGTTTTGGTATATGATTTTTTCGTACGAGGTTACAGTGTTTACGTTTTGAATCCAATGTAGGATCGAAGGGGGTTCTGTTGCCATCCATTTCATAGCTATTTCTTTGCGGGCCAGGAATAGTGTCTTCTGTAGGAAGACCCGAGTATGGAATGGCCACTCCTCCTCCTCCAGTAAACCAAACAGCGCCACCTTAGGGTCTAGTTCACTGGATAATGGGAGTTGTAACAGCGAGTTTACAAGATTTATTACTTCTGACCAGAACTCCCTAACGTGCTGACACTTCCAGATCAAGTGCCAGAAGTCCACCCTTGGTTGGTGGCATCTCTGGCATGAATCCGAGGTCGTATTGCGCATTTTGTGTAGTCGATTGGGAGTGAGGTAGGCTTGATGTATAATGTATAGCTGGATTAGCTTGTTATTTACAGCTGGTGATACTGACAGGTGGGATTCAGAAATATCCTGCCATTCCTCAGGTGTAAGGGAAGCAATGGCAAGTTTCCATTTATCATATGCTGGGGGGGGGTTAGGATCTATTTTGGCTGAGAGGAGGTGTGTGTATAGAGCTGATATTAGGCCTTTGGGTCCTTATTTTGCCAAGTATCTTTAGCCAGATGGAAATCAATATGTCATCTCTACTGTAACAGTGACAAGACTCTCTGCTGGGTTCTTTAAAATCCCTGACCAGGTTCTGAGGAACCTTAGGGCTTCGGGGGAACCTTCATTGGGATATTTAGACTATATTCTATGTAAAACACTGCTAAATATGTTATTGTGTTTATAAGGTAAAATAAAATGTATCCCTGTCTACAACTGTCTGCAACCTGTGGCTCTCCAGCTGTTGTAATACTGCAAATCCCAGCATAAAAGGAGAGTTTGCAGCTTTCCAACAGCTAGAGAGCCATAGGTAGGCTGCCAACACTTTAGAAAATAAAACATGAAACCAGCTGAAAATCCGCTGTAAATGCATTTAGTTGATTCTGTTGGCAACTTTGATTGTGACTTTATGGGTTAATGTTGTATTTATTGGACTATTTTCATTGTTTGTTTCATTTGTTTGATTTTTATTACAGAGTTTTTAAATATCTACTATAGCTGCTACTTGTGTCGTGCCATCATTCAGTTTAAGTACTTCTATGTTTTTTAACAGTGGAAGTTAATAATAAATATCACCTTTGTTTTCTAATTTTCCAGACTTGATTTGAATGCTTTTGACACCTCCAATCTAATATCGCCATTCAAGCTGACAAGCATGACATACAACTCTGCATACAAGCTCTCAATTATACATAATCCAATGTTTTCTTCCGTTTTAATTGAATCACTAGTCTCGAACTTGTTATTTTTAATTTACAACATTTGATTTCTGACACTGGTCCCGCTATGTTATCAATTATGCAAGAAAAGGGCCGTAGTCATGGAGGTGATTAAAACAAAACTAATTAGGCCTGATTAAAAATAAAATAAAACAGAGAACTTTTAAACATGCGCATGTTATCACATAAAGCAACCCTCACCATACTACAAATGCATGTTTTTCTTTTTCTTTTCCAAGGACTTGCTTTCATTTTGCTTGTACTTGATTGATTTTGACAGAAATGAGAGCAAATGTAGGACTTATTTTTTTTCTTTCTGCATATTTTCAGAAATTGCATTACATGGCCCTGTTGATGTGAAATTCTCCCACAGCTCATTGAGTGTAATTTTGTTAAGTGGGTAGGAAACTGAATATAAAGAAAACTGACTCTAATCCAAAATTTTCCTTGGCAGGCAAGCTCAGTGAGGCTCAGTCTTTACTGGCTAGGTGCAATTAATTGCCTTACCTATTTAATTCCTCTGCCATCACAGTAATGTTAGTGCTTCAGACAGGAAAATGGGAACAGTACTTCCATTTGGAAAGAAATAAGTGAAGAAACTGTGGCAATAGTTCACTTTATATAATATTACAAAAGTGGATTGGTTTGCAATTTAACAGATCAACTTTAAGGTATACAATAAAAGTAAAAATGAAAAATACATCATAGAAGCATGTACTAGCAAGCTGGGGGTTTAAAAGAAAGTGCGATAGGTAAAAGTTTACATGAACAGATTTCTCTGTCACTCTGTCTGTCCATCTAGATTTCCCCCTATTTAAATATCTCTCTATGGATATGAATACAGCAGATGTACATTTTCTATTAAGTACAAATTAGTTTTTCTTCAACATCAGAAAAAGCGAACATGTATTTTTAAGGACATATTTACATGGCTGATATTTTTGCGCAAGTTTTGTACATTATGAGATGCACAAAAATAGACCCCATTATTTGCGATTGGTCTACTTACATGATTATTTTTACCCTTGCACAGATGCTGTGAGATGACAAAATCGCAGCATGTCCTACCTTTGTGCGATTCTTGCATAAGAATAGAACATGGAGATGTGCAGTCTCCCGCAGATCGCACAGAACACAATTCGGTGTCCGTGTAATGTATGATGTGAGTCGCACCAGAGAATCTCAGGCTATCGGCTGTGTAAATACAGACTAACAAAAAAAGACACAGAAGCCTCAATAATGAAATATGGTACATTCGTAAGTACAGTACTGCCCTTTGCTTTTATTGAATCTTCCAGTCTTTGTGGGAGGCTACATTTCAGTTAGGTAAAGTTATGCTAATGTTAGGACATTACATTTGGCAGGGCATAATATATGCCCTCGATGTATGTATCTGTTTTATTGCAAAAAGTGGTATTAAAAAGGTGTAGATAACGGCGCCTCTCAATACAATTGTGCCAAGATATAGCGATGCATGCTAGACAAAAGTATACCAAAATGCAAAGTGTAGAGGCAAATGTGATATGAAAACTATGCTTATCTGCAGATAGATTTGTCCATGCTTGTTGCAAACACTACACAGATCAGTCTTAACTGTTTGGTACATTTTCAGCTACTCACAAGCCAAGTAAATCCAATTTTTTCCTATTTTTAAAAGAGATTATACTTTTATAACTTTTTATAATTTTTCTACTCATCAATGGAAAGAATTGTAAAAAAGAAGTGGCAGTAGGAAGCGCAAAATTGAACAATACATTGTACATCGAACTTAAGGGGAATATGTAATCAAAAAATGACCTATTATATAAATCAGGTTTATATGTTAAATATATTTTATTTTTGATATTGCAATCTATGTCTCGAAAATTCCCCAAATCCTGCATTTTTACACTGACTACTATGCCACATATTGTACTTTTTTGCCACATATTGTACTTCATTTAGGTGGTAAAAAGAGACTGATAGAATTTGTGTATATTTATTAAAAGCGCCAAAATTGGGAACATTTTGAAAAAAATTTCATTTTTTCGCATTTTCAATGGCAATATCTAGAATATGTGCAAACATACTGTACACATTTTTGATAGGATATATATTTCCATCTATTTACTTTATTCTGGGCGCACATTTGAAAAATTTTAGTTTTTTAAATCATTTAGTACAAATTTAGACATACAAATTCAACATTGATTATCAAGATTTTAAGGAACACTTCTTTTTCCTGCACCAAGCCAAGATTGCAAAGGCTCATAGGTTTCAGAATGATTGATACCCCTATAAATGACCACATTTTAAAAACTAAACCCCTCAGTGTATTCACTGAGGGGGGTCAGGAGTATTATGATCCCACAGTTTTTTTTTCAGAAGTTAATGAAATTTAGAGGACAAAAAACAAAATGTCAAATTTTTGGAAATATGTCCTTTTGAAAGCAATTTTTTTTTCTATGGCGCACATGAAAATGAGGACTTGCACTCCAAAATGGATACCTCCATTTTTCCTGTGTTCAGAAACATACCAATTGTGGCCCTAATTTAATGTCTGTATGCACAACAGGGCAATTGTGTCATTTTAAAAACAAGGTTTTTGTACAGCATACATATGATTGAAGACTTGCACCCCAAAAAGGATACCCTTGTTTATCATGTTTTCAGAAACATACCGATTGTGGCCCTAATATTATGTCCTTATGCACAACGGGGCCCAAACCCAAAGGAGCAGATATTTTGCTTGAAGGTGTTTTAGGCCCCATTGCCCACTTGTAGAGCCCTTGAGAGGCCAAAACGACAGAGAACCCACACAAATGATGCCATTTTGAAAACTAAACCCCTTAACCAATTCATCTAATGGTGTATTGCGTATTTGGACCCTACAGTTTTTGAATGAATGGATACCCCTGTTTTTCCTGTGTTCATAAACATATCTGTTTGGGCTCTAATCTACTTAGTGTGGTGCAGAGTATTAAGGCAGCAGTATGCAGTCCAAAGGTCTCACTCATGACCTGAAGGTTGCAGTGAACCGTAAGGGAAGATAAAACTTTAACTTTTTAAACTTTTTAAAAAACTTTTTTTAGACTTTTTTTTAACTTTATAAGATCGTTGTTATCTGATGGATAACAGTGATCATGTGACAGCGGCTCCCGGTGATATTTCCCTATACTCGGCTATTTTTGACAGCCGGGAGCAGGGAGATTTTAAATTTGCGAGGCTCCCCTGGCCCTTCTGGGCATACGCGCCACATTGGCACATGTGCAGAAGCCAGCGGCAGGTCCAGATCACCACAGAACATCCCAGAGGATGCAGGTGAGTATTTTCAACTGCCATCATTCATCTAATCCATGAGGGGAGCTGAAACTTTACTTTTTTTTCCCTTTTTTTTACTTTTCCGTGATTGCCATTATTCATTGGACTAGCAGACCACAGCCCACCTCTCACAGTGACTAATGCAACTTTAGAGGGATGTTTCCCCTGTAACTGGGGATCATCTGGATGCCCTAATTACAGTGTAAGGGCTCCTTCACACTGGTGTATTTTTCATCAGTATTTTGTGAGCCAAAACCAGGAGTGGGTCCAAAATTCGGAAGAAATGCAAATCTTTCTATTGTACTTGCTATCTGTACGTTCCCCTTCTGGTTTTGTCTCACAAAATACTGATGAAAAATACACCCATGTAAAGTAGCCTAAATACTGTGAAATAAAAAAAGACAGTGAGAATATCCTGCAGAAGTCCTACATGATGTCATGGGGACATAGATGTTAAAAAAGTTACAAAAATAATTATAACAGCATTACAGAATTTAAAAAAAATAAATAATATATATATATATATATATATATATATATATATATAAAAATAAGAAAATTACCCATCGCCCATGCCAACATAAATTGTCATCATATCTGTTATGTATTCCAAGACTATACAAAATAGCAACACCATTCCTGTACTTTGTTTTAGCTTAAATATAATCATTTTTAAAAATAAAGAACTCTAAACTTAAGAAAAATCTTTTTTTGAAGGTTTTGTGCACATTACCAACACTAAAACAAAAATATGGAAAAACATTTCTGTGAAAAAAATTATTTAAAAAATAGTCATGAAAAAAAACTTCAACATTTCATGAAAAAACAATTGGGCCACTAAACTACCACATGGGTTAAAATGCTAAAAAGCGTCAGATCCTTCAGGACTGAAACACTCTGATCTCTAAGGTTAAAAGAAATGTAGAACATTTCCAAGTAACTGCACTCCAGCAGCCTCTAAGTTATTATAATGTGTTACACTGTTACAAGTCACAGAAGTAGGAAGTTGCGTGGTGTACTTTACTATAGCAAGAAATCAGAGTATGTGATATACAAATTTATACCGCATAAAATTGTAATATCCTGCACACTCAATATCAAAAGTACTTGCATTGTTGGGAAGGCATGGTGCCGGGTTCTAATGATCGGTCTATTTCGATTTTACCTTTTTACTAATCTGTATGAAATTACATAATCTCCGGCCCAATCTAACACATATTTCACCGAGGATATAATATGCTGCTACTATTATTTATGAGTCGAGAAAGTGAAAACCTTGAACTTCGGTATATATTAAATGCCAGAGGAATAAAAATGTAATGATCTACAGAACTTCACACATATATCTCTGGAGGCATTGTTACTAACTTATAACAAGTAAGGGCTTTGACTTGTGCTTACAGATCATTCAGAGCTATAAGTTCATCAAATTGTTCTAATGTGTGACCGCTGTGCTGACCACCACCTACCTTCACAATGTAGAAGCCATGGATATACTGTTCATACTGCAGCTGCCAGCAGAGTGAAATATAACATTTCAATGAAGAATGTCAGACTAGCATGTGTTCAAAAGCATATAAATATGTAAAAGAACTCTACTGCATGTTATGTTCAAAAATGTCTATTTCTTTGGGTGTTATAATGTGCTATCAGAATAGCCAATGGTAGCATAGTAAAAAGACATCAGACAAAAAATACTACAACCATAACAGTCCAACAAAATAATTTTTAAGACAGTCAATGATGAAAAGATTATTGTCAACCATCCAGCAAATTTTGTACCCCTAAGGGCTCGTTCACATGAGCGCACAGACCATGCTTCTAATAGGAACCAATAGGTTCCTATAGAAGCATTCACTTAGAGGTTGTTAGGTGCACAAAACTCCACGCACCAAACAAAAGATAGGACATACGGTTTAGATATTTTTATTTCTGCAGGTCCTTATAGTTGCATTTGTACCATACTTGAATGAGACAAAACTGCAATTCTTAAAACAGCTGCTAGGAAAAGTATGATATCCTGAGTACGAACATAATATAAACATTGGATTGGCTGCAGCACTCACACGAGGGCCACAGCCATTTCAATTAGATGATCAGTGGGGGTACCAAAAGATGGATCCCCAATGATCTGGTATTGATGGCCTGTCCTAAGGATAGGCAAAGGTTGGATTATCCCTTTAGACTTTACGTTACTTTTTTATGTCCCTGTAGGGCAAGAGTGCACAATCTGCAGCCTGCAATGTTGAACTCCCAACCATTGGGCCTCAGACACGCTTGTGTCTTCCACGTCAGAGAGAAGAGGAGTGGGTTGCAGTGCAGTAGCAGAGATGGACAGGCCCTTAGCACTGTGTGCCCATCTCTGAGACCCTAATTTATTGGCAAAATGTGGATCTCAAAAAGGAAACTGGTGGCAGAAAAGAATAGATGAGGTGGCAATGCTCAAGTCTGGCTATCCTCATTACAGTTCATGGGAGTAATGAAACTTAGAGGGGGAAAATAGGGAAAAAATATTTTGAACTCACCCAGGGACAGTGCAGGGATAGTGATGGGCGACAGAGCAGCAGAGCTTTGAAATACCAGAGCTTCGTTTCACAGCGGCATTTGTTCAGCAGGAGGAAGGGAAGAAGCCGATTGGGGGAGGTTGGGAAGCAGCAGCAGTTCCCAATCAGTGGTACGTATGGACGGCTTTGGGGAGGAGAGAGAACTGGTAGCTGATCACACATTTGTTCGTGCAATCATGAGTTTATTTGCGCGAACATGATTCAGTTAGCGTGATCACACATTTAAACTCGCAATCGTGCCAACAAATGGCGATGCGACGATTTTCGGCACGTTCACTTTATAAGACGTAGCAACTTTTTCTCCCCACTTTGGGGAGAAGAAAAGTGTGTCTTATAAATCAAAAAATACTGTACCTGCACCCCTGCTCTAAGGAACTAGAAGAAGCAATCCTTTGCTTACTTCTGTAATGCATGGCCTACAAGACAGATATCTCTAGTATACCTGGTGGCCTTTATCAGGCATCTGGCTGCCACGGCAACTGGGTTGCAAGTAAATGATGTATTGACAGAGGAAACCCCCTCCCTAGGTCTGACTCTTTAAATACAATGGTCACTATTGAGTGCAGCACCCTAAGGTGTTAAACAGCCATAATTTCAGATAATTATGTTCCTAGCTGTTGCAGCAGGATGTTTAATACATCAAGCACCAGCTGCAGATGATGCCATGGACAATGCAATTTGGACTTAACAGGGTTGGTCAGTTTCTTACTATCTTCCAGCAATCAGTGAAAATGATGTTTGTATTGCTCTTATTGAACAGTTTCATTTCCTCTTAGGCTCTCCCTTGTACTTTCAAGAAGCCTAAAAGGCCATTTACTTGGGATGATTATTGCTCAAAATATTTGTTCACTTTTCATTATTACTTTCATTCAGCATAAAAAACATTGCTGGATCGCAAGCTTCTTGCGGAGCTCTCTGCCTGTCTAAATGATCTGCACAAGCGCTATGGAGTAACGACCTTAGCAGTGACATCAGCCTTTTAGCTATTCCATCTTAATGGAACTTTACTCCCTTTCCCCCCACACAACAGGCCTCCTTGATGGGTTAGATTGCACTCCAATCTATACCATACCTGGCTGTGTACAGGCATGTGGCCAACACCTCATCATGCCTCATATACTTATACACAGCATGCCTGCCATCTCCGCATGCACTGGGATGGGAACACACTGTGTATCTTTGGAGGAGGCATTTAGACTGATTGCTGGAGGACAGTGGGAGTTGGGGGGAATTTTTAGCTTAATGGCTTTTTATATCATAAACATGCTTTTGAAAAATGAAACCATAAAATCAATGTACACACTATAAGTATATTAGCAAGAAAAGGGAGCAGATGGGCTAGACTAACACATAACTGTAGAATCGTGCTATACACAGCATTTTCATGTAGAATACCACCATGGAGATACATTTGCAACACCCCAGAGGGATGACCCTGGACACTTGACTACTGTACAAGCTGGGAGGGATAAGTGTTGGCTTGTCACGGCGGCACTTACCAGGCTCTGGTCCCAGAGGGATGACATGTAGCCAAGGCCAGAGCAAGATTGCAGGCCACCTTCGACACCCCTAGGATAGGGAATCCCAGTAAACGGGTTCATGGGGGTAGCAGTACTTATCACTCATGATGCCACCATCCCACACACTGGTATGCTACGTGGCGGAGAAAAGAACTTACTCTATTTAGGACCTAAAGACTGCTCGTGCCCTATTTCACACTTGTAAAACACTGGGACTTTACATTACAGAGGGGTGCACTTACTTTTGCAATTAGCATTGAATAATCGAGTTGTAACCCCATTACATTTCCTATTTAGAGCCTAAGGAATACTTATGCCAAATATCACGCTTGTACAACACCGGGAAGTTAGAGAATTATATTAGGTACATTACACAGAGCTGACAATAGTTTTGCACTTAGCATTGAATAAGCAAGTTGTGCCCCTTTTACTTTTCCTATTTAGGACCTAAAGAATGCTTGTGTCAAATTTCAAGCTTGCATGATAGCAGGAAGTTGCATTACATAAGGGTGCACTTAATTTTGCAATTAGCATTAAATAATCAAATTGTGAGCCCTTTACTTTTCCTATTTAGGACCTAAAGAATGCTCATGCCCTATTTCGCACTTGTAAAACACTGGGAAGTTACATTACATAGGGGTGCACTTACTTTTGTAACTAGCATTGAATAATTGAGTTGTGAGCCTGTTACTTTTCCTATTTAGGACCTAAAGAATGCTCGTGCCAAGTTTCACACTTGTACAACAACCGTAAGTTAGAGAATTAGATTAGGTACATTACATAGAGCTGACAAAACTTTTGCACTTAGCATTGAATAATCAAGTTGTGATCCCTATACTTTTCCTATTTAGGAGCTAAAGAATGCTTGTGCCAAATGTCACACTTCTACAACACTGGGAAGTTACATTACATAGGGGTGCACTTATGTTTGCAATTAGCATTGAATAATCAAGTTGTGACCCCATTACTTTTCCTATTTAGGATGTAAAGAATGCTCATGCCAAATCTCACACCTGTACAACACCAGGAAGTTACATTACATAGGGGTGCCAATACTTTTGCACTTAGTATTGAATAATCAAGTTGTGACCCCTTTACTTTTCCTATCTAGAACCTAAAGAATGGTTGTGCCAAATTTCATGTTTGTTCGACACAGGGAAATTAGAGAATTAGATTAGGTACATTATACAGGGGTGCCCATACTTTTACACTTAGCATTGAATAATAAAGTTGTGACCACTTTACCTTTTCTTTTTAGGACCTAAAGAATAGCCCCACCAAATTTCATGTTTGTACGACACCAGGAAGTTAGAAAATTAGATTAGGTACATTATACAGGGGTGCCAATACTTTTGCATTTTGCACTGAATAATTAAGTTGTGACCCCTTTACTTTTCCTATTTGAGACCTAAAGAATGCTCCTGCCATATTTCGTGTTTGTATGACATCGGGAAGTTAGAGAATTAGATTAGGTACATTGCTGAGGGGTGTCAATACTTTTGCACTTAGCATTAAATTTTTGAGTTTTAACCCCTTTACTTTTCCTATTTAGGATCTAAAGAATGGTTGTGTCAAATTTCATGTTTGTACAACACCGGGAAGTTAGAGAATTAGATTAGGTACATTACACAGGGGTGCCAATACTTTTTGGAATTAGCATTGAATAATTGAGTTGTGACTCCTTTACTTTTCCTATTTAGGACCTAAGGAATGGTTGTGCCAAATTTTATGTCTGTACGACATCGGGAAGTTAGAGAATTAGTGGCAAGTCAGTGAGTCAATCATTCAGTGAGTGAGTCAGTCAGTCAGGGCTTTCACCTTTATTTATATAGATATAATAAGAAAGGGAGTTCGCAGTGGAAGTACCTCCATGATATGTTGACCGCACTGTTCATAATTAGGATTTGATATAGCTAGATAAAACGCATGATTTTTTATCTAGCTATATCAAATCATCCTATTCACAGTGTTGAAACCAAATATAAATAAGTATAGAAATAAAATACATTTTTCATTAGTATTTTTATCCCCACCTTTCAAAATCTATAATTTTTTTATTTGTCCATTTACATAGCTTTTTGAGAGTTTGTTTTTCGTGAAATAAGTTGTGTTTTGTAATGTTAAAATTTAATACGCCATATAATACACTGAAAAAAAGTTTAAGTTGAATGAAATGGAAAAAAATGCAATTGTGCCAATGTTCTATGGATTTCATTTTTAGGCTTTAGTCACACGGGCGTTTTTTCCCGCGATTTGCGGATCGCATGACAGATGTGCATCCGCAAATCGCGTGACCGGGGCCGAAAAATCGCCCGAAAATACTGCTCCTAGCCGCGTTTCAATAGAAACGGGCCGGAGCTGTCCAGCGCATTGAATTCAATGGAGCCGGCAATACAGCCGGCTCCATTGAAAGCAATGCGCTGCGGGCGATCGCGGGATGAATTTTCGGGAAGGGCTTAAATATATAAGCCCTTCCCTGCAATTCATCCAGAAATGTGTAAAAATAAAAAAAATATATATACTCCTCTGGTCCCGGCAGACGGAGTTCAGCCGCGGCCGGCGGCAGTTCTCCTGAACTGCTCTGAGTAGTATTCAGCAGCCGGGGATTTAAAATCCCCGCCTTCTGAATGAGCTGTCTCTGATTGGTCACAGCCTGACCAATCAGAGGCAGCTCTCACTCACACCCATTCATGAATTCATGAATGGGTGTGAGTGAGAGCTGCCCCTGATTGGTCCCTGCGCTGAGCCAATCAGAGGCAGCTCTCACTCACACCCATTCATGAATTCATGAATGGGTGTGAGTGAGAGCTGCCTCTGATTGGTCAGGCTGTGACCAATCAGAGGCAGCTCATTCAGCAGGCGGGGATTTTAAATCCCCGGCTGCTGAATACTACAGAGAGCAGTTCAGAGAACTGCCGCCGGCCGCGGCTGAACTCCGTCTGCCGGGACCGGGTGAGTATACATTTTTTTTTTATTTTTACACATTTCTGGATGAATTGCAGGGAAGGGCTTATATATTTAAGCCCTTCCCGAAAATTCATCCCGCGATCGCCGGCAGTCCATTGCTTTCAATGGAGCCGGCTGTATTGCCGACTCCATTGAATTCAATGGGCAAACATCGTTCTTCTCTGCCACAGCTGTTACAGCTGTGGCAGAGAAGAATGATTTGTCTAGTATATGCTCTCAATGGGGTCGGCGCTGCTGCCGCCGGCCCCATTGAGAGCATATAGAGAAGAGAACAGGAATCGCAGATCTCAGATAGGTGCGATCTGCGATTTCTGTTCAATAATTTATCGGACGAGCGCATAAAAAGCGCTCATGTGTCCGATACCATTGCAAAGCAATGGTTTTATAAAATCGCCGGACGCATGCGCATGCGCAAATCGCGCGAAAAACGCCCGTCTAAGGTCTTAGGGCGTTCATGATTCAACACAAATGGCTTGTTTGCATTATTCTGTGGCTATGGGGCTAAATGAGAGCTACCTTTTGCAGGGCAAGCTGTAGTTTTTATTAGTAGCATAATGGGCTGCATGTGACTTTTTCATAATTTTTATTTAACATTTTTTGAGAGGCAGTGTGACCCCAAAAATGCAATCCTGTCATTGTGTAATTGCTTTTTATTACAGTGTTCACCATGTGTGATAACTATTGTGATATATTAATAGTTCGGACTGCTACAGATTCCAATTTTAATGGGAAAGGGGAACTTGAATTTTTCATACATTTTAAATTTTTGTTACTATCTTAAAGTTATAAAACTTAGTAACATAGTATGTTTGGCTGACAAAAGACATATGTCAGTCTAGTTCAGCTGATTACCCCTCCCAATGTAGATCAGAGGAAAGAAAAAAAAAAACAATAAAAGCCTAAGGCCTTAGTCAGCACTGAGCCAATCAGGGGGCAGGTCTGACTCACACCCCCTTCACACCCACTGCAGGCCGGCCGCGCGGAACTCCAGCTGCCGGGAGCAGGTGAGTACATATATATTTTTTATTTTAACACTTTTCTGGATGAATTGCAGGGAAGGGCTTATATATTTAAGCCCTTCCCGACAATTCATCCCACACTCGCCCGCAGCGCATTGCTTCCAATGGAGCCAGCTGTATTGCTGGCTCCATTGAATGCAATGCGCTGGACAGCTCCGGCCCGTTTCTAATGAAACGCGGCTAGGAGCTGATTTTCGGGCGATTTTCGGGCATCGGTCACGCGATTTGCGGATGCGCATCCGTCATGCGATCCGCAAATCGCGCGAAAAAACGCCCGTCTGACTAAGGCCTTAATGAGGTAGAATCTAATATTAATATTGAATATTAATTTAGTTGTCCGCTTTTAAATCCACTCAAGCTCTGATACGTCCTTTTTGAGTACCAGTACCCAAAACTGTACACAATATTCCCTGTATGGTCTCACCAGTTTAAAGGAAGAATAATGTTTTTTTCATGTGCCCCTATAGGTAATTTATGTACCGTAGGATCTTATTTGCCTTTGCAGCAGCTGCTTGACACTGGTTGCTCTAGTTAAGTTTACGGTTAACTAAAATCCCTAAGTTCTTTTCCATGACAGTGTTATCCAGTGGTTTCCCATTTAGTGTGTAATGGTCACACATATTTTCCCTACCCATATGTATAACCTTACACTTATCAGTGTTAAACCTCGTTTGCCACTTTTCTGCCCAATCCTCCAACCTATCCAAATCTATTTGCATACACATTCTGTTCTCTCTTGTGCTAATTACTTTGTATATTTTTGTATTATTTGCAAATATTGATATTTTGCTGCGCAATCCTTCTATCAGGTCATTAATCAATATATTAAAAATAATAGGCCCATACTGACCTCTGTGGTACCCCACTAGTCACAGTGACCTAATCACAGTAGGTAGCATTCATAATCATCCTCTGCTTTCTATCACTGAGATAGTTATTTACGCACTTATGCACGTTCTTGCCTAGACCCAGTATTCTCATTTTATATACCAACTTTTTATGCAGCACAATATCAAACATTTTAGAAAAATCAAGATATACAAGATGCAATTACTCTCCCTGGTCCAGTCTAGAACTTACCTCCCCATAGAAGCTGATCAGATTGGTTTTAACAGAAGCCACCTCCATTGCTATTTTCCTTTAAGCACTCCAGGATAGCATCACTTAGAAACCCTTCAAGTATTTCACTAACAATAGAAGTAAGACTTGCCAGCCTGTAGTTTCTGGGCACTTTTCAACCCCTCTTTGAATATTGACACCACATTGGCTATGAGTTAATCCAGTGGTACAGACCCTGTCACTATAGAGCCCTTAAATACAAGAAACAATAGTCTGTCTATAATATTACTTAATTCCCTTAGAACCAGGGATGTATACCTTCAGGACCGATTTTAATCTTTTTAAGGTGACTATGCACTTCTTGCTGGGTTCACTGGTGAAATTTAGTGGCAAGTTTACTTTCTCGTTTTGCATCTCATGTGCCATTTCATTTTCCTATGTGAGTACACTAAAGAAAAAAACTATTTAATAGATTTGCTTTCTCCTCATCACCCTCTACAATTTTCCCAACATTATTTAATAAAGGGCTAACATTTTCAGTATTAATCTTTTTACTGTATATATAATTGAAGAACAGTTTGGGGTTAGTTTTAATCTCTTGGTAATGAGTCTCTCTGTCTCTACCTTTGCTGCTTTTTTTTCTGAGTTTTACATTATTTTTTTTCCTATAGGTTTTTTAATGCTTCTTCGCTGCCTTCTTGTTTTAGTAGTTTAAATGCCTTATTTTTGTTGTTTATTGCACCCTTTACACATTTACTGAGTCACATTTGTTTTTTCCTATTCTTAATTCCTTTATTCCTCTAAGGTATGAAGTATGAACCGCTCACAGTAAGTGTTTAAGATGTTTTTAAACATTTCCTATTTATTGTCTGTACTCTTATTTTTGAGGATATTGTACCAGTCAATAAGGTTCAGGGCATCTCTTAGCCAATTGAACTCTGCCTTCCTTATGTGTAGTATTTTTGTAGCTCCCCAATAGAACTCCCTATTGAAAGGCAAGTGGAAGTTTGCTATATTATGGTCACTATTTCGCAGGTGCCACCAAACCTGCACCCCTATTACTGTCCGGTGTGTTGGTTAATTTTAAGTCCAAAATGGCTGTCTCTGTACAAATTTGGCAAGGTAATTATATTTAGTTATTGACAGAAACTTGTTACCTCTATGAGATTCGCAGCTTCCCAGTTTATATCTGGATAGTTAAAGTCTCCTGTAATAATTACCTCATTGTAACTTGATGCTTTGCCTCTTTGCCAAAGTACTAGATGGCTTCTGTTATATTTGGTAGACTATAGAAAACCTGTATGTGGATTTTATTATTGTTTTTTCTCCTATGTATCTCTACCCATAGAGACTCCACATGTTTATCTCTCTCACATAGATATTCAAGTAGTGTTGGCTTTAAATGGGATTTTACATAAAGACAAACCCCTCTCCCTTTCTGATTTTTACCATACCTTTTAAACCGATTTTAACCCTGTAAGTTCACCACCCAGTTACAGCTTTCATCCAACTAGGTCTCAGTTATTCTCACTATGTCATAGTTTTCCTCAGACACTATTATTTCCAGTTCATCACCATACAGTTTAGAGTGTTTTGTTATTTTTTTTTAATATAAATTGCATCTATAATAACTCTTCTGCTAGTTCTAACTGTAATAACACCTTCCACCACTCCACTCCAATTTTCATTACTTAATCCTAGGTCAGTGTCTATACTGTTTTCAATTCTCTCACTGTGTTTGATCTTTCCCCCCAGTTCCTAGTTTAAACACTCCTGCAACCTTCTGCTAGCTATCTTCTCCTAAGGCACAGCTGCACCTTGCCATTGAAATGCAGCCTGCCCCTACAGTCGAACTGGTACCCAACAGCAAAGCTAGCCCAGCTCTCTAGGAAACCAAGCCCTTCCTTCCTACATGAACTCTTGAGCCACTTGTTTACCGTCCTAATGTCATGCTGCCATTCTTTTGTGGTACATGGTACATGTAGTGTTTCAGAAAATACTACTCTGGAGATCATTGCCTTAAGCTTACATCCTAGTTCCCTGAAATAATTTTTAAGGATCTTCCACCTACCTCTAACTTTATCATTGGTGCCAATGTGTATTATGACCACAGGGTCCTCACCAGTCCCTTCCGGTAATTTGTCAACTCAATTCACAATGTGTCGAATTCGAGCACCAGGAAGACAACACACTATTTGATGATCCTGGTCTTTGTGGCAAATTGCCCTGTCTGTCCTGCTAATAATTGAGTCTCCCACTACCAAGACCTGCCTAGCCTGAGCTGTTCTTCTATTCACCTGTTTACTGTAGAAGATATACTCTCATGGTTGGAGAGTATGTCATGCTGCAGCACTTCTAATCCTGCAACAGCATTCCCCATCATCTGCCAACTTTGCAAACTTGTTTGGATGTGCCAGTTCAGGATTAGCTTCCCTGGATCTCGCCCCGCTACACCTCTATTAATTAATTTTTTTGTAATTTTAATTAGATCCTATAGGAGACTTCAATTCTCAATAGTTTGATTGCTTGTACAATTCACTGAAATACTTCTGTATTGTCATATATAGTACTTTTATTCTGTGCCTATTAAACTCTCATACAGTTATGGCTTAATAGGCTTGCTTTCATGACAACCCGGGGGGCTGATCGAGGTGAGAGAGCATGGCATCATCTGTTTTATATGGGCTTTATATGGGCTTAGATGCACTGTCAGCATTGACCACAGCATCTAAGGGATTAAATTGGTGTGACTGGTGATAGTGTTGACTATCGCTGTTGCTGCTGTGTCTCAGATGTGTAACATTGCTGTCACGTGCTGGGTATGGCGTGGGCTCAGCTCCTGGGCCCACTATGTACATGACCCTCCCTGCCACCAGAGAGCATACTACATGTATGTCCTGGTACATGAAGAGGCTGAATGATTTTTCTGAGACTATTGAAGAGACCCAGAAAATCCTTTCAAATATTAGAAACCATTCAGTTTGCCAAAGAGGGGTCATCTGAGAGAGTCACATTCTTTCTTTTAGAGAAGGGGAAGAATGACAAGAATAAACACAAATCAAACATTAAAATTCCATCCATATGTTGCCCTTGGACAAATTTGAACCCACAACTCCAAGGCAGCAGTGCTAACAACTTAGCTACCACTCTTATCCATTGTGCTTCAGAGGAGGAGAAGAACATGCAAAGAACCTCCAGATTTAGCGTTTGGACAAATTGGGTCAGAATGACCCGAACAGATTTTATTGCCCGGCTGATCATGATGAGTATATTGCGCAGTGTATTTATAAAAGTTTCTGTGGTACTAATATACTATATATTGACCACAGTTTATTATTAAATGGGAAAATATAATCAAAATGATATAATAAATCTGAATTTAGTCACAGAGTTTTCACAAATAGTAAAATTCAATATGATTCCAACTAATTGTAGTAAATGAAACACTCATTCATATGGCAAGGATAGCTTGGGCTACAATCAAAAGTGAAAAGACAAAATCATTTGTTCACTATATTTTAATATCATCTAATTTTATCAAGCAATTATGGTGAATTGAGTTTATATGAGCTGTCCGTGGAGCATCTATATCTGTATGGCACTTCATTCTCTAATGTAAATTTTGTTGGAATACACCTAGGTTAAATTGGAAATAAATGAACTTCAGTTAAAATACTGTATGTGGTCCAGCTTCTGCCTTTTACCTTGTATTGCTGCCAATATAAGATTATCACCCAAACTGCTTGTCATTCACAGTAACATTACCTCAAGCTGTTCTTATGAACCAAAAAACAATAATGTCTAAAGACTGCAGCCCAATATTCCCCAATTCTTTGATGTTGATAGAAAACACAGATTTCACCAAATGACTCTTAATCGCAAAGGCAGCCTATAAATCCCATAAAAAGAGTTTTATGTGAGCAACAGAGTGATTGGTCCCAGATCTCTTATTCATCATACTTCACACACAGCTTTTATGACTTCTTTCAGGATCCAAATATTGTAGAACCCAGATTCTTATGGTTTTTCATTGTGTAAAGTCAAGATGAGCAGCGCTGTATATTCATGATCTCTTTAATGACGTAGTTGGTGAATTGTATCTGTCAATATAATACAAACATTTAATCCTCTCAGTTTATTTTCATTAAGTACTTAACAATTGGAAAAGTTCATTTATAGCATATACATACCATGATGTTGTCTTCAACTAGAGTATTTGCTCAGATTGTGATGATCTGCAACATCTCCAGACTCTTTCACATGTAGTTTGTCATATCTACTCGGTATGAATCTGCTTTCATTTGGAAAGACAATGGGGCACAAATAGGGAACCTGCCATTTCTTGTGTACTCTGGTGAAGGCCAATTAAGCTGCATGGTGCTATAAGACCATATAGGATGTTGAGTCCTCATGCCATCATCGTGGAGTCGGTGACAGTTTGGTCAGAAACACTTTCATTTGCACCAAAGCAAGTGAAATTGATTCACAATTGCTTATCCTTCTTAACTGGATGGATTGATATCCCTGAAAGTTAAATACTACTTAAATAGATATTCGGGTTGTGGAGCAAATTTTCAAAAATTCCAGATATGAAAGGTGTGTGTGTCATGTTTATGTACAGCTGGTTATTGGTATAAATCTCGGAACCATTACCTTCTTAGGGTGCCTACCCACTTGCGTTGCCGATTTTTGCGCGTGAAAAACGCGGCGTTTTCTGTGCGTTTTCCGCGGCGTTTTTTGCAGCCCTCCATTGACAATCATGGGTGCATTAAGAGAAAAATAAGGACACATATGCAACTGACAGTTCCTATGTGAAAAAATCCCACGAAATGGAAAAAAACCCCAGATGGACAAGAACACATTCTATACTAATTGCTCTTGGGAAAAAACGCAAAACATCACAGGAAAAAAAATCGCAAGTGGGTAGGCGCCCTCAGGGTGACTACCCACTAGCGTTTTTTTTCACTGCGAAATTCGCAGCGTTTTTTTTTTCTGCTGGGGTCTATGGGACTTGTAATGTTAAAATTGCGATTTACCGCTATATCGCGATTTTGCGCGATCGTGATTTTAGCTTTACATGTCCCATAGCCCAAAGACCCCTGCAGAAAAAAACGCTGCGAATTTAGCAGTAAAAAAAATGCTAGTGGGTAGTCACCCTTATCCTGTCCTCCACTTCTGATGTTTCCACACATTGCTATTTTCTATGATGGCCGTCACATTACTGTTGACATGCAACTAGAGACTAAATTTATCACTTCCTTCCTGTTGGCAGCCCCCCTATTTACTGCCCTGCTATTGATCAGCAATCTGGTAATGAGAGCTGAATAGAAAAAAAGCTGACCCTGGTCGTTCTTACTGAGCGAGCCGACCGGTAGCGCTAGAATGCCCACAGGTTGTATCCAGGGGCAACCTATGAGTAAACACTTCAGAAGTGCCAGGAGAAGGGAATGGTTTATAGATAGAGATGAGCGAGCGTACTCGCTAAGGCAAACTACTCGAGCGAGTAGTACCCTATGCGAGTACCTGCCCGCTCATTTCAAAAGATTCGGGTGCTGGCGAGGAAGAGCGGGGAGAAACAGGGGGGAGGTCTCACTCTCTCCCCCCCCCCCCCCCCCCGCTCCTCCCTGCTCACTCCCGCAACTCACCGTTCTCCCCCGCCGGCACCCGAATCTTTAGAGACGAGTGGGCAGGTACTCGCATAAGGCACTACTCGCTCAAGTAGTTTTCCTGGAAGTGATGATTTGACGCCACAGAGCCCTGATCTCAACATCATCCAGTCTGTCTGGGATTACATGAAGAGATAGAAGGGTTTGAGCGATCCTACATCCACAGATGCTCTTTGGTTTGGAACAGCCTTCCTGCCAAGTATCTTCACAAAATGTGCACAACTGTACCTAAATATCCGGAAGAATTGATGCTGTCTTGAAGGCAAAGGTGGTCACACCAAATATTGATTTGATTTAGATTTCTTTGCCAACCATTCATTTTGCATCTTTTAAATCAATAAAGTAACTATTAAAACTTCTAGTTTTGAAAGCATTCTTACTATGCTGCATTTTTCTACACCAATTGAAAACTTTTGCACAGTAGTGTATATATATATATATATATATATATATATATACAACTTCTAATGATCACTTGTCCGTTAGTATGTATGTATGTGAGTGAGTGAGTCTCATAGCTCCGCTCCCCCTCGCAACATCATAGCTCCGCCCATGGCAACAGCATAACTTCGACCCTGGCACCATCACAGCCCCACCACTGATGACATCATAGCTCCACCCCTGGCAACGTCATAGCTTGCCATGTACTGTGGCAAGGCTGTATCTGTAGCATGCATATAA
This sequence comes from Eleutherodactylus coqui, assembly GCF_035609145.1. Lineage (NCBI taxonomy): Eukaryota > Metazoa > Chordata > Amphibia > Anura > Eleutherodactylidae > Eleutherodactylus > Eleutherodactylus coqui. The sequence goes on along the minus strand of NC_089837.1, from coordinate 386,923,100 downwards.
TGTAGCATAGCTGTGTTTGTACCATGTGCATGTCATGTCTGTCAGGCGCATGTCATGTTCCAAAGCTGTGTCTTTGACGCACATGTCATGTAGCAGAGCTGAGTTTGTAACTTGCGCATGTACTGTGGTATAGCTGTGTCTGTCACACACATATAATGTAGCAGAGCGGTGTTTGTACCATGCACATTTGATGTCTGTCAGGCACATGTCATGTAACAAAGCTGCTTCTGTGCGTCACATACCACATGCGAAGCTGTGTCTGTAAGGGACATGGCATGTAACAAAGCTATATCTGTGACACACATGTCATGTAGCAGAGCTGTGTCTGTGCTATGCATGGTATGTAGGAAAGCTGTGTCTGTGATGGGCATGTCATGTAGCAGAGCTGTGTCTGTCAGGTGCATGGCATGTAGCAAAGCTGTGTCTGTGACAGGCATGTCATGTAGCAAAGCTGTGTTTGTCAGGTGCATGGCATGTAGCACAGCTGTGTCTGTCATGGGCATGTCATGTAGCACATGTAGCAGAGCTGTGTGTGTCTGTCACACGCCCATGTACCACAGCTGTGTGTGTGACTTACAAGTAGCAAAGCTATGTGGCACTGGTACTATAGTTTCCTAATAACTCATATATATATATATATATATATATATATATATATATATATATATATATATACTGCATAGTGCTATAGGACCATATAGAATGTCAGGTTCTCATATCATCATCATGGAGTCTGTGACAATTCGATCAGAGACATTTTTATTAGCACTACAACAAAAATTGATTCACAATCTCTTACTCTTGTTAACTGGATAGATTGTTATCCCTGAAGGTTAAATAATACTTAAAGGGGTATTTTGGTTGTGAAGAAAATTTTCTAAAATTCTAGATATGAAGGGTGTTTGCACCATGTTTATGTACAGCTGTTTATCAGTATAAATTGTACAGACATTACTTTTTTATCCTGTCCTCCACTGCTAATGTTTCCCCACATTGCTATTCTTCAAGATGGCTGTAACATTCTTGCTGACATGCAGCATGAAACAACCTTATCTATCTATCTATCTATCAATCTATCTATCTATCCCTCTCATATCTATCTATCTATCTCATATCTGTCTATCTATCTCCTATCTATCTCATACCTATCTATCTCATATCTATCTATCTATCTCATATCTATCTATCTATCTCCTATCTATCTCATATCTATCTCATACCTATCTATCTATCTATCTATCTATCTATCTCATATCTATCTATCTCCTATCTATCTCATATCTATCTCATACCTATCTATCTATCTATCTATCTCATATCTATCTATCTATCTATCTATCTCTATCATATCTATCTAACTATTCATCTATCTATCTTGTATCTCATATCTATCTATCTGTATTTATATTAAATGGAATACATATCTCTTGTTAACTGAGATTACAACAAACTTCAGGGAGGAGCCTAACTAGTTCAAGGGCTTGAGGTTATAAAAAGATAGTTTGTATAATTTATATAACATATGTGAGGATTTTTCTTCCAGAAAATTGTATGCATTCTAGATTTCATAAGTTACGATGATAATTTATGACGCCTAGCAAAATGGGTCTTTAAAATATGTGGTCATTTAGATTTTTTTTTATTTTAAATATATATGTTTATAATGAAATGTACAAACTAATTGTTCCTCAGGGATTAGCTTGAAATGAGACCTCAATCACAATTATTTCAAACATGCATTTAATGTTTTTGGATTAAGTGTGGAATGCTGCAAATTCAAAATTAAATAAGTTGGTGGTCTCAGTCTCCAGTGATAGAAAAATAATTGTAAAAGCTTGTACTAGTAGCGTCAGCTAAAATGTTTAGCTTAGAATATATTTCCATTTCATGAAGTTGTACTAAAATCTGAAGTCTAATAATTTAAAATTTCAAATATAACCTTGTACTGTAATACAGGGTTATTACAAATGATCTTCCCAATTTGAAACCCTCATAACTCACTTTTTATGAGACTCAGATACTTAAATTTGATATCAATGGAAATAGAAGCTCAAAACTGTTAATTGCAAAACAATAATACTGTTTCACATCCACCAGATTTTTCTTAATGTGCAACGTCATTTTTGAACAGAGTTTGGGAAAGATCCACCCACTAGGCACACAATTCTTGTGTGATACTCCAATTTTAGACAAAAGGTTGCCTCTGTTAGCAAAAATCATCAAGCCATTTACCAATAAGCATGGAAACAGTGGAGTGTGTCCACTGTTTGTCCGGGGAATTGGATGTCCCGCAGTCAACTGTGTGGAAGATCCTGCACAAATATTTGCTATGTGATCCCTACTGATTGCAGTTGCTACAGGCCCTGAAACCGGATGATAGAACATGGCAACATTATTTCTGTGAGGATATGCAAACTCTAATGGAAGCCAATAGTTCCCTGGAATCTTCACTGTTTAGTGATGAAGCCACCTTCTACTTTTCAGGCACAGTTAACAAACATAACATCAGAAGCTGAGGGAGAGAAAGCTTAAATACCTACTTGGAGAAGATGTGTGACTCACCCAGAGTGAATGTGGTTTGCGCTATAACCTGTAGGAAAGTGTATGGCCTCTTCTTTTTCCATGGAGAAATAATCAGGGGGATTTTGTACCCAGACATGCTACAAATATGGCTTCTGTTGCAGCTGGAACAGGAAATCCCAGGTTTCATCTTCCAACAAGGTGGAGCTCCCCCTCATTTGACAATTTCACAATGAAGTCAGAAGTGAGCTCAATAGGTCACTACCAAACAGATGGATTGGCTATGCAGATCATGACTGTTGTGACTATTTCCTTGGTGTCCATGTTTCCTGAACCTTACGTCTTTTGATTTTTTCTTTTCTGTGAGAATGTTAAAGATAGAGTCTACGTTCCACCCTTACCACCCACCATGCATGATCTGCGAGCATGCATCACAGAAGCCATTGCATGAGTCAGTTGTGATACTCTACAATGTGTATGGCAGGAGCTTGACATCAGGCTCGATGTGTGTCAACTAACAAAGGGGGTTTACATTGAATACCTCTGATGCTCTGATGTGGAAAACATTTTTGATGTTGTGCAACAAAACCTTTTGAGTTTCTGTATGCATTGATATCAAATTTATGTATTTGTGTGTCATAAAACGTGAGTTATGAGGGTTTTAAATTGAGAAGATCATTTGTAATAACCTTATATTAAATGAATAGTATGAAGAACCCAGATTGCACAAATCCCATAAAGGAGCACTTAGGTATTCCAGCTACAGAGATTTCTAACATATCCAAGACAAGTGTCTAATTGTAGAGTGTACAAATGCTAAGACCACATCTGACCATAAAAACATGGGTTCTGTGTCTCTCATTGATAACCTTAAAACTGAGCCAAAGTGGGAGAGTGCTCAGAAAAAATCTATGAAAGGTGGAAAATGAGACAAACAACTGAACATATATAGTCTTTTATGGGAGATATAAAAATAGCTAAGTGCTCCTCTTAGTTGTTTCCATCACCTTCCATAGATTCATATTGAGACTTCCATGCAGAAATGTCAACTATTTCTTATGTCCCTTCTTCACAGGCCAAGAATGTTATGATTCTCGTATGTCCGAGCGAATAAATAGTTCTCGTGCACGAATGGGTCAGTGTTTCATATGTCCATGTGAAACACTGAATGACCAGTGTTTAAACTGCACAATAAGTGCATGAGCCGGCACTGATTTTTATGCCTGCGGAAACTGAACAATGAACGAGAAGTGCGTGATTCTTGTATGTGATTCAGTCATTGACTGCATTTAACCTGAACGATTATTATTCAGTTTTGCTCGTTCAACGATTAGCTGTACAGCAGGAAAAATAGACATGAGACCCTTGTTAACCAATCAGGCATTTATGACATATTCTATGGATATCTGTGATCTCTCATCTCCTAAGAATTTGCCAGGAATAGCTTTCGTGGAAATAACTTTTTAGAATAGTTAGGGGATATTTTGCTTAGAATAAGAATGAATCTGAAATTTTCTGATCCTTTATTTTAAGGGACAATAAAGTTAAAAGATGAAGAAAAAAATGCAGCAATTAAAGCAAAACATACTTCTCTTTTGACTCTGTTTTGTCCTATGAAGTAATCCAAAGGGTGCTTAGTAGATAAGCACAGTCCATGTTGTTGGTAAATGATATGATTAAATTTAGTTTACAGCTACTGTCATTTTATTTTATTTTTTTATCAATAATGGGTAAAGCCCCATTTAGACACATAGATTATCGCTCAGAATTCGTTATACTATAAAAGTGAGCGATGGTTTTGCTTTTAAAGACTGACATTTTTTACCCAATGAAAATCATTGGAAAATGTCAGGCTTTTCAGTCGTTGTATTATCGTTGTGTAGTGTTTGCAAAGGCGTAACCTGAAGCTCCTGGGCCCCAATGCAAAACCTGTAACAGGGCCCCAACTATAATGCTTTATTCATAGTACTGGGCTCCCTATATGGAGAAGAGAGGCCTTACGGGCCCAGGTGCAACCGCATCCCCTGCATCCTCTATAGTTACACCCCTGGGTCATACCCAATGCATGCAAACACATTTCTCTTCATTTCCACTTATTTATATAGCTTACATATACTTATTCTTCAGTTCTGCACACAATTTACAATCACTTACATTGGGCCCTATTGCCACGGGGATTCACAATCTATACTTGCTTATCAGTAAATTTGTGGAGTAGTGGTAGAAGCTCGAGCACCTTGAGAAAACTAATGCAAACACAGGGAGAATATACAAACTCCATTCAGATTTTGCCCTTGGTCAGATTTGAACCTAGGACCAAAGCACTGCAGGCTATGATGCTCCTCCTTTTTATATATATCTGTTAGCTGTGTTTAGTTATTCATGACCCTCGGCGACCCTAAAAGTGAGCTCCCTTCATGTTTTTCGGTTTTGCACGGCTTCGTTCAGTTGCGTGATATCCATGCCAGTATCAGCTTTGACAGTATCAGCCATCGTGTTCTTTGGCGGCCGGGTCTTTTTTGCCACTGATCTGTTCAAGCATTATAGATTTTTCTAGTGACTCTGCTCGCATTTTTAGAGCTAAAATTCCTGAGTCTGAGTCCTCAGGGATATATGGGGTCTAATATGATTTAGGACTTCTCTGTTCGTTACTCTGGCCATCCAGGGCATACGCAGCATCTTTTGCCAGCATCACAGCTCAAACGCATCAGTGCTCCTTCTTTCAGCTTTTTTCGCAGACCAACCTTCACATCCATGCATGGCTTGGGAGAAAACGGTGGTTTGCACTATCCTGTGTTTGGTTGCTATACCGATATCCATACTTTTCAAGATTTTCTCCATGTTTAGCATTGCACTTTACCCCAATGCTATCCTACGTTTTATCTCTGGCATAGATTCTCTATCCTGGTCAATTTTCGAACCGAGGAAGATGAAGTCTCGCATGCATTCTACACCCTCGTTGTTGATTTTGATTTGAATTTGGCAATTTTTTGCAGGTGTCATAATTTTAGTCTTCTTTAAATTCAGGTAGAGTCCCATATTTTCATTTTCAGCTTTAATCTTACATATGAGCTGTTTCAGACCTGCTTTTGTTTCTGTAAGCAGAGTTGTGTCATCTGCATAACGAATTTTGTTTATGTTTCTGCCACCTATTCTTACCTCAGTTTCCAATTTGCCTAGGTCCATTTTCTGCATGATCACTTCCGCATATAGGTTAAACAAGAAGGGTGAGAGGATGCAGGCCTGTCGAACACCTTTCTTGATCCTAAACCGATCTCTGTCCCCATATTATGTTCAACCAGTAGCTTCTTGATTGGTGTAAAGTGGTTTTATGAAGTTGACTAGATGTGCTGATACTCCCAGCTAAAACAAAAAAGAGAACACTGGTTCATGTGCAACTATGCTCCATAGCGGCAAGCATAGTTGCGCATATACACATGTGTTTCTGCCCTATAGGTGAGGTAGATTTTCTTCAGTATATGTAAATAGAGATGGGGCAGATTCTCCTGAGTATTTACTGAAGGTAAGTTAGATTCTCTTCAGTATATAGACAGAAAGTTGCGAGGTAGATTCTCCTAAGTATATAAACAAAGACATGAGCTGGATTCTCCTCAGTATATACACATAAAGTTGTGAGATAGATAATCAAGTTGTGACCCCTTTTACTTTTCCTATTTACATACCACATTTTCCAAGATTCGCGTTTTGATCAGAAATTATCACAGTTGGATAATGTATTTCTTAAAAAAGCCTGATTAGTATGCCTCCACGACCTGTAGGTAGTATATGTGCATAAAATCATTTTCCTAGGCTTTATGGTTTCGGAGAAAAAAACTATTTCATGTATCAAGGTTTTTAGCAGATTTCTATGCTTTGAATTGAATAATCAAGTTGCGACCTCTTTACTTTTCCTATTTAGGACCTAAAGAATAGTTGTGTCAAATTTCAAGTTTGTACAACACCGGGAAGTTAGAGAATTAGTGATGGGTCAGTCAGTGAGGGAGTCGTTGAGTGAGAGGTTTGCTTTTATATATACAATATAGATAGATTAGTTAACAGAACAGTTCAAGCATGGTGGATTATTATCAGACATTGGTTATTAATCTCAATGGCTTACTGTCCATGCAGAATCGGGACCCCACCATGCATTTCCTGGACATGCGTTGGTACTTTGATAAAGTGACACCTTAATTATGGAAGGTTTCACATAGGAGAACCCATGTCAAACTTGCAGCTAAATGACCATGAAAATGTTTAACAGTATTTAAAAGAAAAGTAAATTTACACTTTCTGTTTTAACTGAAAAGACCATTTTCATTAAAGCATAAACCGACCTGCAGCATGGTAGTTAAATAAATGTTTTGTTCATAAGCCGTGAGCAGCTATTATAATTCCTAAATCCAGAATATGAGTAACTGCAGCACTGCTACAGGTGAGAATACATTTTATTGCAATTTGCTTTTTTTTGTTCTTTTGCTTTAGGTCATTACTCTGTTACATTGTTCTCGGCTCTAACGGCCCAGCTTGGATGTGGATTTGCATTTTATTTCTCATACTGAATTCTTCAAACATGATTCAATCTTATTCTCCCAGTGGTACCATTAATATTTTAATTTAATCAGAATTTCAGGAACTTGTTTGCCATCCAAAGCAACTTGGTTACCTGTCAGCCTCCATCAGCTTGTCATATTAGAGGTGATTGTTTCCCGAATCTAATCTACTTTAAATGATTTCATTGGGTAGAGGTCTATAAATCATCTCAGAATGGGCCTGACAGATGAAGGCTTTGGTAAGTAAACAAATCAAGCTAGCTGTACTTTAGGCAGCAATGAACTTGGCTTTATCTACTTCATATTGATTCCTACGCTATTAAAGGTCACACAAATCTCTTTAACATAAGAGCATTATTAATATAAGTACTGTATTACAACTAACAATAATTAAGACGACTTCCAATATTCATGGATGAGGCTGGTGTTCTGACTGCATTTTAATGCAGACAGTTATCTAGACTGAAACAATGAATCCATTTGTTTGATTCACTGTTTCCAATCAAATAAAAAACAGTAGAATTTTAAGCAGATGTGAATCCCTGTGGGCTGCACATGGATCTAGAAAATTAAAACTTACCATTTGTCTGTTTAACCATTGCTACAAAGTGCTGAGAAGAACACAAGCAGGGCAATATTTCTCCAAGTTGTTTCAGCTAAAAGACTTGAAATGCATTTTATCTTGAGCTACTCATATTTGGACACATCAATTAATTGAACAATCTGATTAAAAGGAATTTTAATGGTTTTTCTAATTTGGACAACCCTTGTTCAAAGGGTCTTTCAGTGTTAAAGAGATTGTCCTTAGGACAGGCCCTCAATAATAGACCAGAGGGAGTCCACCATGCTGGATCTTCAGGGCTAGTGCACTCATGCACTGTGTTAATTTCTGCAGGAAGCAGACAGCTTCGCTCTCACTGCAGTCGTGAAGCTTGGTGTTACAAACAAAGCTCCCACTAAAGTGAATGGGAACTTGGCTTGCACTGGCCAATGCAGTGAGAACAGAGCTGTTTCCTTTTTGCAAAAATCAACTGAGTACATGAGCACAAAAGCCCAGTGAACAACTGATCAGTGAAGATCCCAAGTGCTGCAGTAGCCTGCAAGAAAAACAGCCTCCTTTTGAATAAGCAACTTACTGTAGCAATAACAGTGAAGGGATGTTACTTTGGGCCAGGCATGACCTCTACACCAAATCAGTATTAGATGCTGGCCATCCAAATAAATGGCCATCGATCTAATCTGTGGACCGACTAGATCCACCAAAGCAAGCGCCACTCTAATAGACAGAGCTAAAGTTGGTGTCATGAACATGGGTATAACTACCGCCGTAGCAGATACAGTGGCTGCTACGGTGCCTACATCTCAGGAGGCCCAGGCTGCTGGGTCGGCCTGTCAGCCCATGCCCCTATGACACTATAGATACTATTAAGTGCTGAGGAGGAATGTTGTAAAAAAAAATGAGCATACTCATTTCTGCTGCTTCCACTGCCATTCCAGGCTCCATCATTCCACTCTCCATCCCAATGACTGTGCAGTGTAAGTATGTAACCCACTGTGGCAAATTCCTCACCTCAGCCATGCTGGCCACAGTGGGTCCTGTGCTTAAATTACATGAGACAGATGACCAGGACGATGAGGAAAAGTGGAAAGGCAGGAACTGAAATGACAGTGGGAACAAGAGAGATGAGTATACTCTTCTTTTTTTTATTTTGTAGCATGAAAAAAGGGAAATATTACTGTGTGGGGAAATGAAAGGGCATTATTACACTGTGGGACATGATAGGGGGCATTATTACCCTTTACGGTATGAACATGGGTATTATTACACTCTGTTGCATCAAAGAGGACATTATTACACTGTGGGGGCAAGAAAACAGAGCATTGTTGCGCTGTGAAGTATGAAAGAGACATGATTACTTCTGGGGAAATGAAGGGGATCATTATTACACTGTATGGATATGATAGGGGGCATTGTGATTCAGTGGGTGCATAAGGAGGCTCTATTACTGTGTGGGGAGCACTAAATTCAGAACTAACTGTGTGGGAGTGTTCAGGGAACACAAAAGGAGGATACTGTTACTGTGTGAGGCACTATGGCTGGTATTATTACTGTCTGGGCCACTATGGATAGGGAGATTGTGTAAAGGTGTGGAAAATATAGGGATGGTGCTGCAAAAGGACCCAAAATGTCTGCATCTGATTATTCCCAGACAAGTTGTAGCCAGAAGAAGTCGTCATGGTGGTCTGGGACAAATGGAAAATAAGGGAAAGTGAATGCCATAAACTGTAATCACTGGATACAGTGGTACTGTAATCATTTATACAGTCTTCAGAACACCTGTGTAGAGTTGGTATATACCATCATTTGATCACTGTCTGTGGGTTATATTGCTCCTTGTATAGTGATAGTTTTTAGTAACAGTGGGGTGGTATTATTCCACTGCTATGTAGTGGTATTATGTGTACTTAGTCATAAAGTATTAGTTGGCCCTCACATGGTGTTTTTATTGGTAATACTGACCTTTGTAATGATCTTCATTCAGTAACAGTTTGGTGGTAATATATGATCATAGCGTGGCAGTATTATTTGACCCTTATATAGTATTATTATTGTTAAAGGGCCAGTGCACCCCCTCACCTAATTGCCTCTCATACTCTGGGAATCTCTTGTATATTGCAGTCACTTCCATGCAGTGCAGCCTCTTGTCGGATGCTGATCAGGCACCAACTTTTGTGCTATCAATACTATGAAGCATCAGCACAGCATTACATGAGCAGTTAGAGACTGTACCTTCTATGCTGCAGGAAAACACTGTCATTACAATCTATATTTCTCTAAATCAGCTATAGACCATAAGTATACAGTCAGGAGGATGAGCTGTGATCTCCTTTATCATAACTGTGTTGACAGGAGCTGTGTGATCATCATCGGTAACTGTGATAGGAATGTCTGCGCCTCCTCTGAAGAGCCATTTGATATCATCACACAGAAATTCTGCTAACTGAGAAACTGACTAGTTTGAGAGCACAAAAACCCAAGTAAATCTGAGTTGGTCAGATTTGAGCTCAACATGGAGAAGAAGGCCAGGAGTTTCAGATAAAAAGAAGTGACTAACAAAGATAATACTAGATGATTTATATATAATAATAGGAGATAGTTATATAATGAATGAAAAAAAATCACTGGATTGACCCTTTAACTTTTGACAATATGAAGGTAATATGAATGGTGGTAATATTTCCACCTTGTATATATATGTTATGCAATAAAAATTAGTGGTGTGGTTAGTGGTAGCCGTTTGTTGCACGATTTCTAAGCCTATCAGAGTAAAGGCACACTTAGCTGTCTAGTTTGTTTTTTTATGCAATTCAGTAGGAAAGTGTATCCTTGCCTCAACTTTTACATAAGTCTGGTAAATGCTCTTGGTCAAGGGGGCACCATTCACATTTTGCTATGGGGCTCAGTCTTTTCTAATTACGCTGCTTTTCCCTGAGTTTGGAATTTCTCTTTAATAGAGCATATAAGCGAAGTTAATTTTATGTGGCAACTTCTTTAAAGACTATCTGTCACCAATTTGGTTGAATTAGTATCAGTTTATGATTTATTCCCTTATGGACATTCTGTTAGATGGTATATTTTTTTGTTTTGTTATCTCTTTGGCCATTTTTTTACTTCACAGTGAACAAGTAAAAGAGGATTTGTTTATGTGTGAATGAGTCTAAAGGATGGAGCAGCAGTGAAGGTCTGAGGTTACATAATAGCAGGATGCTTAATGAATATTAATCATCAGCCATTTGGTTAAGATACACTGTCAGTCAAAACCCTTTGGACACCATGAACATTCGGAGCTCGGGGCGAAAATGAATGACAAAAATGCGAGGACATTATCCCACCAAAAGATAACATTACTGTATGTTAGTAAACAGCTGCACATCCCAAATGTCATCTTCTGAAAGTAAGTATATAGTTGACAACACTGATCAATTTACATCCCACCCAGCTTTGTCATTCTCCATGTATTTACAAATATTACCGCTGTGTTTCTAGTGTGATGTTAGAACTTGAAATCAACTGTAGAAATGTGAGGGATAAGTATTTAATAACAAGAGTCAAGGTAATTATTAGAGATGAGCGAACGTACTCGTCCGAGCTTGATACTCGTTCGAGTATTAGCGTGTTCGAGATGCTCGCTACTCGAGACGAGCACCACGCGATGTTCGAGTTACTTTCACTTTCATCTCGGAGACGTTAGCGCACTTTTCTGGCCAATAGAAAGACAGGGAAGGCATTACAACTTCCCCCTGCGACGTTCAAGCCCTATACCACCCCCCTGCAGTGAGTGGCTGGCGAGATCAGGTGTCACCCGAGTATATAAATCAGCCCCTCCCGTGGCTCGCCACAGATGCGTTCTGACAGAGATCAGGAAAAGTGCTGTCTTGCTGGAGTTGCTATAGGGAGAGTGTTAGGAGTATTTTAGGCTTCAAGAACCCCAACGGTCCTTCTTAGGGCCACATCTAACCGTGTGCAGTAGTGTGGAGGCTGCTTTTTGCAGTGTTGCACATTTTTTTTTTGTATATCGGCCGTGCAGAGCATTGCGCCCTGCAGTAATTATACATAGTCCAGGGCCAGTAGTGGTGAGGCAGGGACAGAAGACATATTTATTGAATATAGGCAGTGGGCCTTTCCAAAAACATTTGGGAAAAAAATCTATTTGGGCTGCCTGTGACTGTCCTCAGTGTACTGGGTCTATGCTGGGGGTAGTTGTCCTCCTAATTCATACGCAGCCAGCTAACTGTTACAGCAGGCTTGCGCAAAATTATTTCCTGACTCTGTGTTGGCTGTTACATCACCGCTGTATTCTAGTCCACAGTGCAACAGTCTGCAGTTATTTTACATACTCCAGGGCCAGTAGTGGTGAGGCAGGGACAGAAGACATATTTATTGAATATAGGCAGTGGGCCTTTCCAAAAACATTTGTGAAAAAAAATCTATTTGGGCTGCCTGTGACTGTCCCCAGTGTACTGGGTCTGTGCTGGGGGCAGTTGTCCTCCTAATTCATACGCAGCCAGCTAAGTGTTACAGCAGGCTTGCGCAAAATTATTTCCTGGCTCTGCTGTGCGTTCCGTAAGGGAAGTCAGCCTCCAACCACAGGCCAATAAGTGGCACATTTAATTACAGCGTTCTGTTTCTGCACTACTGGTAATACAGCATGCTGAGGGGTAGGGGTAGGCCTACAGGACATGGACGCGGCCGAGGACACGGAGGCCCAAGTCAGGGTGTGGGCACAAGCCAAGCCAGTGCGGTGGCCAGGGGTAGAGGCAGGGCCAGACCGAATAATCCACCAACTGTTTCCCAAAGCGCCCCCTCGCGCCATGCCACCCTGCAGAGATCAAGGTGCTCTATGGTGTGGCAGTTTTTCACAGAGACGCCTGACGACCGACGAACAGTGGTGTGCAACCTTTGTCGCGCCAAGATCAGCTGGGGAGCCACCACCACCAGCATGTGCAGGCATATGATGGCCAAGCACCCCACAAGGTGGGACGAAGGCCGTTCACCGCCTCCGGTTTGCACCACAGCCTCTCCCCCTGTGCCCCAACCTGCCACTAAGATCCAACCCCCCTCTGAGGACACAGGCACTACCGTCTCCTGGCCTGCACCCACACCCTCACCTCCGCTGTCCTCGGCCCCATCCAGCAATGTCTCTCGGCGCAGTGTCCAGACGTCGCTAGCGCCACTGTTTGAGCGCAAGCGCAAGTACGCTGCCACGCACCCGCACGCTCAAGCGTTAAACGTGCACATTGCCAAATTGATCAGCCTGGAGATGCTGCCGTATAGGCTTGTGGAAACGGAGGCTTTCAAAAGCATGATGGCGGCGGCGGCCCCGCGCTACTCGGTTCCCAGTTGCCACTACTTTTCCCGATGTGCCGTCCCAGCCCTGCACGACCACGTCTCCCGCAACATTGCACGCTCCCTCACCAATGCGGTTACTGCCAAGGTCCACTTAACAACGGACACGTGGACAAGCACAGGCGGGCAGGGCCACTATATCTCCCTGACAGCACATTGGGTGAATTTAGTGGAGGCTGGGACAGAGTCAGAGCCTGGGACCGCTCACGTCCTACCCACCCACAGAATTGCGGGCCCCAGCTCGGTGCTGGTATCTGCGGTGGTGTATGCTTCCTCCACTAAACCACCCTCCTCCTCCTCCTCCAACGCAACCTCTGTCTCACAATCAAGATGTGTCAGCAGCACATCGCCAGCAGTCGGTGTCGCGCGGCGTGGCAGCACAGCGGTGGGCAAGCGTCAGCAGGCCGTGCTGAAACTACTCAGCTTAGGAGAGAAGAGGCACACGGCCCACGAACTGCTGCAGGGTCTGACAGAGCAGACCGACCGCTGGCTTGCGCCGCTGAGCCTCCAACCGGGCATGGTCGTGTGTGACAACGGCCGTAACCTGGTGGCGGCTCTGCAGCTCGGCAGCCTCACGCACGTGCCATGCCTGGCCCATGTCTTTAATTTGGTGGTTCAGCGCTTTCTGAAAAGCTACCCACACTTGTCATACCTGCTCGGAAAGGTGCGCCGGGTCAGCGTACATTTCCGCAACTCCAAGACGGACGCTGCCACCCTGCGGACCCTGCAACATCGGTTTAATCTGCCAGTGCACCGACTGCTGTGCGACGTGCCCACACGGTGGAACTCTACACTCCACATGTTGGCCAGGCTCTATGAGCAGCGTAGAGCTATAGTGGAATACCAACTCCAACATGGGCGGCGTAGTGGGAGTCAGCCTCCTCACTTCTTTACAGAAGAGTGGGCCTGGTTGGCAGACATCTGCCAGGTCCTTGGAAACTTTGAGGAGTCTACCCAGATGGTGAGCGGGGATGCTGCAATCATTAGCGTCACCATTCCTCTGCTATGCCCCTTGAGAAGTTCCCTGCAAAGCATAAAGGCAGACGCTTTGCACTCGGAAACGGAGGCGGGGGAAGACAGTATGTCGCTGGATAGTCAGAGCACCCTCATGTCTATATCTCAGCGTGTTGAGGAGGAGGGGGAGCGGGAGGAGCATGAGGAGGAGGGGGAAGAGACAGCTTGGCCCACTGCTGAGGGTACCCATGCTGCTTGCCTATCATCCTTTCAGCGTGTATGGCCGGAGGAGGAGGAGGAGGATCCTGAAAGTGATCTTCCTAGTGAGGACAGCCATGTGCTGCGTACAGGTACCCTGGCACACATGGCTGACTTCATGTTAGGATGCCTTTCTCGTGACCCTCGCGTTACACGCATTCTGGCCACTACGGATTACTGGGTGTACACACTGCTCGACCCACGGTATAAGGAGAACCTTTCTACTCTCATTCCCGAAGAGGAAAGGGGTTCGAGAATGATGCTATACCACAGGGCGCTGGTGGACAAACTGATGGTAAACTTCCCATCCGACAGCGCTAGTGGCAGAAGGCGCAGTTCCGAGGGCCAGGTAGCAGGGGAGGCGCAGAGATCAGGCAGCATGTACAGCGCAGGCAGGGGAACATTCTCCAAGGCCTTTGACAGCTTTATGGCTCCCCAGCAAGACTGTGTCACCACTCCCCAGTCAAGGCTGAGTTGGCAGGAGCACTGTAAAAGGATGGTGAGGGAGTACGTAGCCGATCGCACGACCGTCCTCGGTGACGCCTCTGCCCCCTACAACTACTGGGTGTCGAAGCTGGACACGTGGCCTGAACTCGCGCTGTATGCCCTGGAGGTGCTTGCTTGTCCTGCGGCTAGCGTCTTGTCAGAGAGGGTGTTTAGTGCGGCTGGGGGAATCATCACGGATAAGCGTACCCGCCTGTCAACCGACAGTGCCGACAGGCTTACACTCATGAAGATGAACAAAGCCTGGATTTCCCCAGACTTCTCTTCTTCACCAGCGGACAGCAGCGATACCTAAGCAATACGTAGGCTGCACCCGCGGATGGAAGCATCGTTCTCTATCACCATCAAAAACGGGGACATTTTTGCTTCATCAATCTGTGTATAATATTCCTCCTCCTCCTCCTGCTCCTCCTCCTGAAACCTCACATAATCACGCCGAACGGGCAGTTTTTCTTAGGCCCACAAGGCTCAGTCATATAATTTTTCTAAACAATTTTTATGCGTTTCAATGCTCATTAAAGCGTTGAAACTTGCACCTGAACCAATTTTTATTTTAACTGGGCTGCCTCCAGGCCTAGTTACCAATTAAGCCACATTAACCAAAGCGATTAATGGGTTTCACCTGCCCTCTTGGTTGGTCATGGGCAATTTTTCTGAGGTACATTAGTACTGTTGGTACACCAATTTTTGGGGGCCCTCGCCTACAGTGTAATCCAATTAAGTTTTTGCCCACCCGCATTACAGCTGACATTACATCAGCTGTACTGGGCACTGCAATGGAATATATTTATGTACCGCCGGTGGGTTCCAGGGAGCCACCCATGCTGTGGGTCCACAGGGAGTTGTAACTACATGTGCCCACTTCTAAAGAACCCCAGTCTGACTGGGGCATGCAGTGTGGGCCGAAGCCCACCTGCATTAAACATGACATTACCTCAGCTGTGATGGGCAATGCTATGGGATATATTTATGTGCCGCCGGTGGCTTCCTGGCACCCACCCATGCTGTCGGTCCACAGGGACTTCACAATAGGGAGTTGTACCTGCCTGTGTCTATGAATTAAAAAGCCCGGTCAGGTTGGGGCATGCAGTGTGGGCCGAAGCCCACCTGCATTTAATCTGACGTTAGCTCTGCTGTCCAGGGCACTGCAATGGGATACATTTATGTACAGCCGGTAGGTTCCAGGGAGCCACCCATGCTGTGGGTGCACACGGAATTCCCATTGCGGAGTTGGGGATTCCCAGTTGTACCTGCCTGTGACTATTTATAAAAAAACGCGGTCTGACTGGGGCATGCAGACACCTTGACAGAATGAATAGTGTGTGGCACATAGGTTCCCCATTGCTATGCCCACGTGTGCAGCTCCTGATGGTGGTGGCACAGGATTATATTTCTCATTGCTTCTGTACAGCATTGTGGGCTATCGCCCCACCCCTTTTAAAGAGGGTCGCTGCCTAGCCGTGCCAACCCTCTGCAGTGTGTGCCTGCGGTTCCTCCTCATGGCGGACGCACTTATAAATAGACATGAGTGTGGCGTGGCATGAGGGCAGCTGAAGGCTGCGCAGGGACAATTTGGTGTACGCTGTGGACACTGGGTCGTGCAGGGGGTGGGGGGGTGGGCAGCATGTAACCCAGGAGAAGTGGCAGCGGAGTGTCATGCAGGCAGTGATTGTGCTTTGTTTGAGGTAGTGTGGTGCTTAGCTAAGGTATGCATTGCTAATGAGGGCTTTTCAGAAGTAAAAATTGTTGGGAGGGGGGGGGGGCCCACTCTTGCCGGTATTGTGGCTTAATAGTGGGACCTGGGAACTTGAAATGCAGCCCAACATGTAGCCCCTCGCCTGCCCTATCCGTTGCTGTGTCGTTCCCATCACTTTCTTGAATTGCCCAGATTTTCACAAATGGAAACCTTAGCGAGCATCGGCGATATACAAAAATGCTCGGGTCGCCCATTGACTTCAATGGGGTTCGTTACTCGAAACGAACCCTCGAGCATCGTGAAAATTTCGTCCCGAGTAATTATCATTATTATTGATATCCTGCGGTCATAAGGATTTGCAGTTTGTGAATCACTGGAGATGGTTCCCCAGCTGTGAGCAAATGTGAACCAAGAGACGAGTGCCATCATCAATGCATTCTACAACAAAACTGAGGACCCCTAGGTCTACTGCTGCATATATCATGGAGCATTTTCATAAAACTGGCATCAATAAAAACCAACCATGAAGGAAACTTAGATCAGCTGGCCTATTCAGTAGAGTTGCTGTGCAGAAATCACTTCTTAAAGGGGTTGTCCAGGGTTAAAAAAAACATGGCTGCTTTCTTCCAAACACATCACCACCCTTGTCCATAGGGTTTAGGTGGTGTTGCAGCTCAGATCCATTGAAGTGAATAGGAGCTGAGCTGCAATACCAGACACGATTCTCAGACAAGGGTAGTGCTGTGTTTGAAAGAAAGCAAAATGTGATTGTTCCCAGCAAGAGAAACCATGTAATCTTGTAGATATGATACCTTTTAATGGCTAACAAAAATACATGATATAATGGCGAGCTTGCGAACCTCTCAGGCTTTTCGTCAGGCTAAAAATGGAATATATCTGAAGAGGCATGAATATTTATACACACTTATAATATACATACTTATGACAAGGCACAGATATGGATGTGATTGGTTTGCGGTTTTCCTTAGTACCTCTAGTTGCCGATTGTAGGTCACTACTAGAGGCACCCAATTGTTTCTTTCCTTCTCCTTGTATTGGAGTAGTTGATTCCTGGGTATCCTGGTGGCTCTGGTGATTTGGTCATCAATTGAGGTGGAATGGTAGCCTTGATTTATAAATGTCCTTTTAAGATGGTACAAATGTTCCTCTCTGTCTGTTGGGTTGGAGCAGATCTGGTTGTATCTGATTGCCTGGCTGTAAACAATGGACTGTTTGATGTGTTTAGGAGGGAAACTGTCCCATCTGAGATATGTATGTGAGCTTGATAAAGACCCCAAACGGGGTCGAAACGTCGCCAGTCTTTTTATGGAGGAATAAAAAGCAGAACGTTTTTGCAATACATCTGATGCTGCCTGGTCTATTTTCTGCATTGGCATTTCGTTGTGGGTCGTGATCCAGACCTTGCCGGGCTTTGCATTTTTCCTCGCTGTGACAACAGTTTTTAAAGACCCAAGGGGATATGCAATATCCTTGAAGTGCTGCAGTTGATGTAAATTTTTGTATTTCCATCTGAGGTATGTAGGCCGATCAATCGGTTTTCGGTATAGGTATGTCTGTATTGAGTTGTTTAAAATCTTTATGGTGGTGTCTAAAAAGTTGATTTCTGTATGCGAGTAGCTTAATGTCAGGTTTATGGTTGGGTGGAATGCATTGAATCTTTCATGGAATGATATTAATTCTTGGTTGGTGTGGGTCCAGATGATCATCATGTCATCAATGTAGTGGAAGTAGGCCAATGGTTTGCTGGGGCAGGAGGCCAGAAAGTCACTCTCCAGTTTTGCCATAAAAAGGTTGGCATATTGCGGTGCCATTTTACTGCCCATGGCAGTCCCGGTGAGTTGCAGGAATATCTCTTTGCCAAAGGAGAAATAATTGTGTGTGAGGATGAATCTTATGAGTTGTAGTACTGCGTCAGAGGCGACCCCATTGGCCTCACGGTGCGCCTGGCAGGCAGTTAGTCCATCCTTGTGTGGGATGTTGGAATACAAGGATTCCCCATCCATAGTGACCAGGATGGCGCCATTGGGGAGGGGACCTACAGTTGACAGTTTGTTCAGTAGGTCCGTGGTGTCTTGCAAGTAGCTGGTTGTGTTTTTCACCAGTGGTTTGAGGATGCCTTCCACCCATCCTAAGATTCCTTCAGTGAAGGTTCCCACACCTGAGATAATTGGTCTCCCTGGGTTGCTAGCTTTCTGTAGTTTTGGAAGCATGTAGAATATTTCAACCTTGGGGTTCTCCGGTATCAAGTCCAGAGGTTTCGTGGAGCCCACAGACAGGCTTCTGATGACCCTTCCCACTTTTCTCACATATTTCTAAGTCGGGTCTTGATTCAGTTTGGTGTAGTATCTGGTGTCTGTCAGTTGTCTGTCTGCTTCTTTCTTGTAGTCCCATGTATTCATGAGGACTATAGTACCGCCCTTATCTGCAGGCTTAATGGTAATTTCCTTGTTGCTCTTAAGTGCACAGATGGCACTTCTTTCCTACATATTGATATTAAATGTTTCAATTCCATGCTTGTCCAGTATAGTGGATTGCACCGCATGCCTAAAGGAGTCTATGTATTTGTCCAAAGTGGGATTGCGGCCAGGAGGAGGCTTCCAATCAGACTTCTTTTTGGCCCCAAGTTTCTCCTGTGTTTGTGTGCATGAAAGTCCTGTGTCCTCTTTATCATGAAAGAATTCTTTCAGTCTTAGTCTTCTGCAATATTCCTCCATTTCACTACAAAGTTCTGTTTTGTCAAGCGTTTTAGTGGGACAGATTGAAAGTCCCCTGGAGAGAACACTGAGCTCCACATTACTGGGGTTGTGAGATGACATATTGATAACACAGCTGATTTTACCTTTGTCCGTGTCCCGTTGGGGGTTCTGTTCCATCCTGCCAGACTCGGGGTGCTCCTGATCCATGTTTGGGTAGAGGCCTGCTCTGAGTCGAAGTCTCCGGAGTTTCTTTTCCTTGTTCTGAATAAGGCAGCATCGTAGTGTTGTGTAATAGTGCTGCGTTTCATGGTTCATGTCTTCTGTAAGTGTATTCCTTAAAGTTTGTATCTCCATAAGGGCCTTATTCTTGTTGCTGTAGAAGACGTGGATAAGGTGATTCCATAGTCTCTCAGAAGTCCTGGAGCAAAGACATTGTGCATAACGAGTACTGTAAGTGTGCAGAGTTCGATTCTTCAGGCATAGTCCTTTGGGAATTAGATGTCCTTCTTGCAAAGAAAGCATACATGCTTTTCTAACCCTGGACAACTCCTTTAAGGCAGTAAATAAAAAGACTGCAAATTTACAGATTGCAGAAACACAAGATTTTTTTTTTTAAATGTGTTGAGTCCAAATTTGAGGTGTTTGGGAGCAAAAGAAAAATACCTGCATGAAGCTCGGCGAACTGGAAGATGATACTCAACTATGTTACACCAACTGCCAAACATGGTGGAGGGTCCACCATGGTTTGGAGGCATTTTCAATGATGGAGTACACTGTTTAGATGCAATGGAATTCTCCCTCTTATTTCTTCACTTTTATCTCTCTTTTCCCCTCTTTCCTCTTCTCCCCATCTTTTTCTTTATTTTGTTCACTTTCCTTTAATCTTTCCTCCCTCCTCCTTTCCTGTCAGCACAACTCTCCCCTGCAGCTGCAGGGGAGAACCAGCTGAGCAAGCAGAGCAATGCCCTTTCATTTTGCAGCACTCAAGATGGCGGCTGCCCGCAGGATGGAAAGCCGAAGTGATCCAGGGACCCAGGCAGCGCTCGAAGTGCAGATACCCAGAGAGTTCCGATCTCAGGAGGCTGGATGCGTAAAGTGGAAGGCCCAGAGCCTGAAGACAAGAGTGCTGTACATCAAGCCACCACTGCAAGACCAGTCTATAGGGAACAGCCAGAAGCCACAGCTGCACAGAAGCCAGAGATCTACTGCCATAAGCGCTGAGGAGGGCGAAGGAGCAGCCACAGCGCCAGACTGGTAAGATCACCATCAATGTGTCCTTCCCTAGGCATCGGTGCATGGTAATCCAGGCTGTGGATGTATAGGCTTCAGTAGGCTGCCGCCTATTATCACCACTCCAGGGTCAATCAAGGGCTCAAAATGCTCCTTGGGGATATAAGAGGGCTGTGGAAGGATGACTGAGGGTATCCAAGGCAAGGAAAAGTCAGGATGGTAGGGATCACAGGGGAAAAATATCAGAGCTCGATATTCCACTTCTTTTCCCGTTGGTAGCTAAGCCGCGCCCCTCATTTTATGTCGGCATTCTAAAACATTGAGGATACCACAATTATCCTTGTTCCCCTTGCAGTCCCTGCAGAAAAAAACGATCCACTTGGAATTTATTATGCAGCAAGATAATGACTCAGAGCACACCTCAAAGCTCTGCAAGAACTACCTAGCAAAGACAGAAGAAGGCACTCTGAAAATACTGGAATGGCCACCATTATCACCTGATCTAAATCCAATTGAACTTCTGTGAGAAGAACTTGACCCTGAAGCGAGGAAACAGTGTTCAACCTCTCAAGAAAACCTCTGGAATATATTACAAGCCTCATGGAAGCAATTACAACCATCCATTTTACAAAATGTAATCAATAGGATACCGAGAGTAGTGAAAAGTGTTTGAAAGGCTAAAGAAAGTTGATTTGTTTCACTCGTAAAGTTCTTGAATGGTAATGTTCTTGTTTTGTTTCTTATACTGCTTAGGGCAGCATAGTGGCTTAGTAATTTGCACTAGTGTCTAGCAGTGCTGAAGGCTAGGGTTCAAATCCCCCCCAAGAACAATATCTTCATGGAGTTTGTATGTTCTCCCCCTGTTTGTTTGTGTTTCCCTTATGTGCTGCTATTTTTTCCCACATTCCAAAAATATATAGATTGTGAGCCCCAATTTTGACCGGCAGTGTAAACAACTAGTACTTGATACAGCTACAGAGTGTGATACAGGAAGGAAACTACAGGGATATAGAGCTGAATACAGTTACAAGAAAAAAGTAAGTGAACACTTTTAAATAACCTAGATGTCTGTATTTATCCATACTAATATTATAAATGCAAAAGTCCCTCTGTCTGTCTGTCTGTTACCTTTTTACGGATAAAACGCTAAAGGCTTAGTCACACGGGCACATCGGCGTGTTACTGCAGGTAGGAGACGACCGCACTTCAAGACGGACATCTCTCTGCAGCGCCGGGAGAAAGAACATGTGACCGGCTTCATTGCCGGTCATGTGTTCTTTCTTCAGAGCTGCGGGAAGTCGTCTCTCTTGAAGTACGGCCGTCTTCTTCCTTCAGTAAGGGTTCAGTCACACGGGCGCATCGGTGCCTGTGTACAGGTGCCGATGCGCCCGTGTGACTAAGCCCTGATGAAAAGCCCTGATGTGACTAGCCCGTGTGACTAATTTTGATGAAATTTGGCAGAGATATAGCTTGCATCTTGAGATAGGTCATAGCCTATATTTTATCCCAAAAATGTATAGAGTTCTCTACGGCATGCAATAAGACAGATTTATTTGGTGATGTGCAGGCGCACCTTTGCTTCCCCACCAGCGTTGCGCCATATTGTAGAAAAACGGAGCAGCACCACAGGTCTTCCAAAAAGCTGTTGCTTTTATTTAAAAATTTTTTATGTTCCTGCTTCTGACCCAAGCTATTCCTGATGTTCCTGACTTCTGTGCTTCCTGACAATGGCTCTGTTTTAGAACTCTGTTTTGTTTGCTGCCTGCCCTGACCTACAAGCCTGGACCTTGTTTATACACCTATGCTGCCAGCCCTGACTCAAGCCTGTCACACCACTACACATGCAGGTACCACACCTACCATGCCCAGTGCAGTATCTGCTGCCACAAAACCAAGTCAATCTGTGCATTTAACAGCCTGGGGACCCTACAGAAAAGCCAGTATCCCATTTGGAGGGGTCAAGCATTAAAACAGTGGTTCTCTAAGTGCTTACATCTCAATTAGCCCAAATCCAAACTGGCGTGGCAAGGCAGATCTGTATTTGCCTCTCTGACAGTTTGGTTAGACCTTGTATCCCATTGGTACTGTAGACACCATGCTGGATCCAGCTGCATTCAAAGATCAAGCATAATGAGTCCTACCGACTGTTGTAACCCATCTGGATGCTCTGAAAAATGCTCAGTCTGCACAAGGTGCAATTCAACTTGCTACTCAAGCTGCTATGCAAGTTGTCACACAGCTGACTAATCAATGATCCACTCAGATAGCTGCCCTCTCTATGTCTCTGCCTTCTGTATTTGCTTCTGAACCTCATTTACCTTTGGTGTCATGTTTGGATGGAAACCCAGAGTCCTGCTGAGGATTTTTGAATCAGTGTCTGATGCACCTGAACAGTTCTTTACTGCAACCTACACAGTTTTTTACTGACCAGACAAAGATAGTGTTTATTGTCTGTCTGGCCAAGACCTATCCTGGACAATAAATAATGGGGGCGCAAGAGTCTTATGACTTTGTACAGTATTTAAGGAACCAGGCTAGGTCTCTTCTATTCTGTGAAGTTATCTGCAAGAGAAAGAAAATCTATTTGGCTTCTAGTTCCTCCAGATTACTTCAACCTCCTTCTGCTTTGTCTGCTGGAGAACTTATGGAGGTAAAAAGAACTAAGCTTTCATCTGAAGAACACCTTAAAAGGTGAACGCAAAATTTATTTTTATACTGTGGTGGTAATGGACACTACCTGAGATTTTGTCCAGTGAAGCCAGGAAATTTCTGCCAATTAAGGCCAGTAGGAGAGGTTGACCTGTGTGACTCTGAGCCCTCTCTAAAATTTCTGCTATCTGTAATTATGACCTGTGGTGACTCTCAGTTTTTAAGGGGGCATACTTGGATTCTGGCACTGCCGGGAACTTCACCTGCCAGGATCTGGTGGTCAAGCACAGGATACCCACGCTACTCCTGAAACCCATTTCTGTCACTTCTGTGGATGAGGAACTCCTGTCTGATATCATCACATTTGCCACAATTCCTATCCATCTGCAAATCGTGATTCTGCATAAATAAAAGATTTCCTTGCTCACTCTGCCCAGGTCTATAAACTCAGTGTTGTTGAGAATTGACTCCATTTGCACTCGCCGGTTTTCGACTGATACACTGGGCAAATTTCTTGTTAAAGTATTCATTACTAAACCTATTGTCTGCAATAGGACCTGAGACCACAAGTTCCTCCAGCGCTTCCAGGCCTACGTCCACAGTATGTCTCAATGCAGATGTCTTCAGTAAGAAATATGCTGAGATCCTACCACCACATACACCGTACGACTGTTCTATAAATCTAATACCAGGTACATCACCTCCCAGAAGTCCCATTCATCTCTTATCCTTGCCTAAGATTCAAACTATGTATGAATAGTTTGAACAATATCTAGGAAAGGGATTCATCTGATAGTTTTTCTTGCCAGCTGGTACTGGATTTTTCTTTGTTAAGAAAAAAGATAGCTTTCTGCACCTATGTATAGACTATAGAGCACTTATTGCAGTAACTGTAAAAAAATAATACCGTTTGCCCCTGATTTCTAAACTCTTTTGACAGCATTGAAAGGGCCAATACATAAGATACCCAACACATATTTGAACCACTGATACTTTTCTGGAGTGACAAGTAATAGTGCCCTCGGTAGTGGCCCTGATAGTAAGTGTGTCCCCCTTAGTGCTCCAATAGTAATAACAACTCATTTAATGGCCCCAGTAGTAATAGTGACCCCTTTACTGACCAAAGTAGTTATAGTTAATCCCTGATAGTAGCCCCAGTAGTAATCATGAATCCCATGGTAGCCCAGTAGTAATAGGGACTCCTGCTAGAGGCCGCAGTACTAATATTGTCCCCCATAGTGGCCCCAGTAATAATAGTGACTCTGTTAGTGATTCCCAGTAGTGATAGTGTCCTTCATAGTGGTAAGGCTGGAAAGTGTCTGTTTGAACAATCCAGTCTACCCTTTTTGTGGTGCATTATTTCTGCTCAAGACCTCAGCATGGATAAAAAATAATTGTCTGTAGTTCTCAACTGGCCTAAACCACTAAGTTTGAAGACCATCCAGTGATTTTTAGGGTTCACAAATTATTACCCCCAGTTCATTCCACACTTTTCCTCTTTGATTGCTCCATTATCTGCCATGACGCAAAAAGGTGCAAACCCTAAAGGCCGGTCGTCTGACACTGAAGATGCATTTGCCAAATTAAGACAAATGTTTGCCAGTGCTCCTATTTCTCACAACTCTAACACCTCAAAACTATTCCATCTAGAGGCTGACACTTTCTCCTTGGGAGCAAGAGGTCTTCTATACCCTTAGTGCTCTCTATCACATGCTCTTCTCATGAAAAATGCTACTAATAAAAAGAGAAGAAGACTCCCAAGTTACCCTCT
Source organism: Eleutherodactylus coqui (assembly GCF_035609145.1). Taxonomy (NCBI): domain Eukaryota; kingdom Metazoa; phylum Chordata; class Amphibia; order Anura; family Eleutherodactylidae; genus Eleutherodactylus; species Eleutherodactylus coqui. The sequence goes on along the minus strand of NC_089837.1, from coordinate 386,898,343 downwards.
AAGGGACTGGCTATCATCTAGGAACATATTCTGTAAAGAGAATCTGTCACCATACTTTTACAGTCCTCACTGAGAGTACTAAAAGGTAGATATTACCTTATTACCTGATTGCAGTGATATGCATCTGTGGAGTAGTTTTTGAGAAACTTGCATTTTATTAGTAGCAGCCAGACATAGTACTAATCCTGTATATTCATGAGCTGCAGGCTAGCCACACCCATGCTGTCCTGCTGCCAATGATTGGCAGCTCTCTCTCTATGCACAGTATTAGGCAGACTACAGTTAATCAATTGCTGGAGGATAAGGTGGGTATAACCAGGGGCATAACTATAGAGGATGCAGGGGATGCGGTTGCACCCGGGCCCAGGAGCCTTAGGGGGCCCATAAAGCCTCTCTTCTCCATATAGGGAACCCAGTACTATGAGTAAAACATTATAGTTGGGGGCCCTATTACAAGTTTTGCATCGGGGCCTGGGAGCTTCAAGTTACGCCTCTGGGTATAACTAGCCTGCAGCTCACAAATTGCCAGGACATCTTTAAGTAGCCCTCTATGTATGTGCTGCTTCTGATAAAAGGCAAGTTTCTAAAAAAAACTACTGCACAGATCCACACAGCAGATGTATCACTATGATCAGTGCAACTATCAATATTTTGTGCCACCCTCAGAGAGAGCCCAGTGCAGCATCACACAATCGGGGCAATTTGTGCATATAACAGCCTGGGGGGCCCATAGCCAAGCCAGTATGGCACTTAGAGCAGTCAAGGGTGAAAACCTGGGGTTCTCCATGTGCTGCCACCTCAGTTAGCCCAAAACGAAACCAGAGTGTGGCAAGGCAGATCCACATCTGCCCGACTGACAAAATCGATATAGAAACCGATGTGCTTTCAAAAAGTTCACTTTCTTTTTCTTGCAACTGTATATTTATCACATGACTCTGTAATGGTTACCCTAAAAACACAGGAAACAATGTATTTAAACATGTATTTGTCGCAAATAAGAAGCAAAATGTAAGTCATTGAAATGTCTATTAACAAATAACTGAAATAGCTACTAAATATATATTTTTAATCAAAAACATTATATGTATGGAATATGGAATACATTTCATTCACAAATAATTTTGTACTTTTTGTATATATTACTAAATATCTGTTTAACAAATAAGAGTCCACTTAGTTTACATAAGAGTCCCTAAAACCCTTGGGGTATAACTTGATTTCATAATGAAATGTAAATGTGTGCTCTTGAAAATTAAAATTCCATGCTTTGATACACATTCAGTCAATTGGTTTAATAGATCATGTAAATTACAATGTTATTCAGATGTTTAAGAGGGGTAAGTGCATAGGGGATCCTGACACTAATAACAAAGGAAAGGGAATGCCATTTATACAGTTTAATTTAATTGTTTTAGAACCTCAAATTTGATTCGTATTGACCTGTGTACCTTGTCAATCAGTGGAAGAGGAAGCACCTTATAGGATATCCTAAGACCAAAGAATACTAACGCTTTATGCGTATATTGTAACCCTTATGCAAAAGAACCCAAAGGAGTTATTGGAAAAAAGTTTATAGAAATTGTCATTATCTGTTATGATGCTAAATATAAATGTTTCATGTTATTTAGATGTAGTTAGACAATGAACGTTAATGCTGTTAACCTTGCAATCTTCTATCCAAACACTGGATTACTTTGGACTTAATCTGTTTCCGAGCATTTTGCTTTGCGCCAGCTATATTTTATGTTTTCAATCAACAAACTGTGCAGGGTTGAAGCAAGGGCTTAATCACTTTTAATATAATAAAGTAGCACTTGAGGATATTATTAACCTCATCTGTCTAGATTTGGAACTAATAGACCATTGTGTGAGCATTGTCTTTGCCCCTGCCAGATATGTACATATTTATTAATCCACTCTTCAGGAAGAACATTTTGTAAAGGAAACCACCAGTAACCTTCAAGAGTGCGGGCACAGGTTAGTAGGGCACTAATTAAATGTCAGTCTTGACAGATTAAAATTATAAAATTTAAAATCACAGCAGAGCTCTTTGTCACTGTCAAATTAGGAGCCCGTGTGATGAGGAGCCGCAGAATGAACAGTTTAATGGATTGAAAGGGAATCTCAGTTAACAGCAAGCTTTTCTCGTATTCATGTCACAGTCTAGTTAGAAACAAATAAAAAAAAGTTCAGTTTTCCAATAAATGAAAGCAGTTCTAACATCAGGAAGTCCTCCTTGTCACATATATTTCTGCCATTTCTTCTCTAAACTATTCTTTGTTGATTATGTAGTCATTCGAATGCAAAATTGTTCTTTTATCTGACTGCGTATATAATTGCTCAGTCTTGTAGCTTTATTAGTTAGCTTGATGATCATAATGATGATACAAATAATAATAATAGCGATCATCGTCAGTATTTTGTTTCCTGGTATTCTATTATCTCTGAAATAAGGGTGCAAATAGGATTACATTAGATTATTTATTGTTGCTAGAGTTATTATTATTTTACTGTCCATTTTAGTATTGTTGTTGGTACTATTGTGACTATTTGAGTTATACTTATAATATTATTGTTAGTGATGTCGTGGTCTACAATTCTTTTGCTTTGTTAATGATTGCTTTTTAATAGACAATTATGATAACCAAGGTAGTAGACTATTGTGCCCTGGATTTAAACTTGATAAAGTAGGGACCATCACTTTTAGGCTTCATTCCCAGGAGCGCCACCCTGTCCCTCCCCCTCTAATTGGAATCAGCTGGAGGGGAGGAAGGAAGAGGGAGGGAGTTTAGCAGTCACGCTGCTAAACTCCCTCCCACCTCCCTTCTCTGGCTGCTGTCATTGGCTCCCATAGGAGCCCATGCAGCGGCCCACGTATTCCAGCCCAAAAGGTAGTTCCAGGACTATCTTTTGGGCCCGTCGTAAAAACGCCCAGCGCTATATTGGCCGGCCGGGTGCTTTTATGTCATTAGAATAGGGCCATGTGATGTGATGTATTGGAATCCAAAGCATCAGATCACAGCGTATATCGGCCGACCATGAAAACGGCGGGCTGATATAGGCTTGTAGGAAAGAGCACTTAATGATAAGAAGAAGATGCAGCAACATGTCCATGACCTTAAGTCACGTGACCTTGCTGAAAAGGTCCTTTAGTTAGGTTAGTAGAGGGAAGAGAAGAGGTACTGTTAACAAAGGAGCCCATGTGGTGATATTTGAGGCTCCTAGAGTGTTACGATGTGTAGGTGTGCAATAGGCCTAGATGTAGTCAAGTGCAGAGGTTGACAGGACAAGTGTAATTCACAAGAAGAGTGGGAAGAGTACTTAGAGATGCTAGTTATCATCAGAGGTGGGGTTACTGTCTCCCAGTCTGCATACTGTGCCAGTGTCATATCCCACATCTTGTCATGGTCCGCAATGTGTTGCCAGTGGACTGTCCAAAAACAAGGCCTAGAGCAAGTAGCACAGGTGGGACAGTGAAGCAAATGTGGTGGCAAAGTTAAGGCGGTCTGAGTATCGCTATTTAGGTTAAATGGAGCCGTTGCCTTAAGCTGCCCAGTGCATTCAACAGCAAATTAGAGGATAGACTGTTAGCCAATTCCAATTCTGATAAGATCAAAACATTTTGTATTGTTAACCACAAGTGTGTACCCTGTGAATGAAGTGAAGTAACCACTAAAAGTCTGTACACATTTTTAACAACCAAACAATTTGCCTTCAGTAAAGAAGTGAGTTAATTGAACTTTCTGTGTCTGTCCATTTACTCCTTCATCATCTTGTGGTTCCATTGCAATGCCTATTATATTCAAGCACCGATTGTATCTTATTCACAAGAACAATAGTGTGGTTATGAAAAGCGCCATTATTGTTTGTAAAGAAGCACCAAAGCCAAGTTTGTACATTATAAGTTGTGCTTTTATGCCCTGCGCTTTTCCTCTTTTAGAGAAACATTTTTAGGAAACTGTATGTGCAGTGACTCATTGATTAGTCAAATTTGAAGTTTGTATGTGCAATTCTCCTTACTGTCACAAAAAATTGCATGTGTTAAAACTGCTGCAAAACCTCAGGAAAAATGCAGTAGATAAATATACCATTAGTACTACACAACTGGCCACAATAACACAAATACAAGACCATCCATTAATTAACATCCTGTGTTTTTCTACTTTTGTTCTAGGCTGTGATTCCTATAGACATTATACGAGGATATATCTATGGAACTCCAGTCCTTTCTCTGTTCATGTACCAACAGAAGGGGAGCTACAATATGAGGGCACTCACGCTGCTAGAGAAAGCAGCCCATGCTGATATAATCACAAAGAATTGCAGTTTGAGAAGAAGCTAAGGAGACTAGGCTGCAGCATAGTGATATACAAAGTTTGACATTCACTTCCTTAATTAACAGACATTAACAGGTCGTGAATAATAAAATTCTGGAGAACGTAAAGTTTTCATTTTTAGCAGGAGGTTTGCTTTAATATTCGATCACAACATGGCACCCGTGTCTCCATATTAGTGATGACTGTCTATAGTTTAGTGTATGCTGCTTTATATTTGGCTTGGTTTGGAGAAAAGGATGTGTGAACGTTGTGCAAAGCATACAGGGTTTTTTTTAAGTGACAGATTACCAAAAGCAAAAATGTAGAAATAAGGACAGCAATCATTAGGTGCAGAATCTTAATCGAAAATTCTTCATTCCCCTGCGACAAAAGATGCACAATGTTTCGACCCAGCAAGGGTCTTTGTCAAGCTATCAAAAAGCCTCATTGGGTCAAAAGATTGTGCATCTTTTGTCACAGAGGAATAAAGAATTTTTGATTAAGATTCTGCACCTACTGATTGCTGCTCTTAGTTCTACATTTTGGACTGAGTTGGGACCACTGGGCTTTGCATATACTGCCTCACTCATCGGAGTCAAGAAGGTCTGTGCTGCTAAAAAACCTGCTATTTGATGCTGTAAGATTACTAAAGGCAATCACAGACTGCAGACTAAGGCCTCCCTCACACAGGGCGTTTTATACAGCGTTTAGCGCTGCCTTTTCAGCCCAGCGCTAAACGCTGTACAACACTCCCATTCATTTCAATGGGGCTGCTCACACAGGGCTGAAAACGCAGCGCCTCCCAACACTGCGCTTTGACAGCGATGCATGTTCTATTTTGGGGCGTTTTCATTGAAATGAATGGGCAGTGGTTTTAGCACTGCTGAAAACGCGGCAACACTTGGTGCCGCATTTTTGGCAGCGTTAACCGCTCACTGATTTTCGGGGTGAGGGCTTGCAATAGAAGCCCTACCCCGAAAATCTGCCCCAGCTAGGTAGAGAGAAAAAAAGAAAGTTAATACTCACCTAGCCGCTGCAGTCCGGGTCGCAGCCGCTGGTCTCTGCCGCTGATCCGGGCTTCTCCAACACTCCCAAGTCTATTGCTGGAGGGCAGGTTTGAGAACCCCGCCTCCGGCAATAGAGTGCTGTGATTGGTTATCGGCACGCTCGATACCCAATCACAGCCCTTCATTGACTGTCTCAGCCAATCAGCGCCGGAAAGCTCTGATTGGCTGAGACAGTCAATGAAGGGCTGTGATTGGGCATCGAGCAAGCACCGACATCCAATCACAGCACTCTATTGCCGGAGGCCGGGTTCTCAAACCTGGCCTCCGGCAATAGACTTGGGAGTGCCGAGGAAGCCCGGATCAGCGGCAGAGGCCAGTGGCCGCGACCCGGACTGCAGCGGCTAGGTGAGTATTACTTTTTTTTTTTCATTTCAGCATTCTTGGCTGCGTTTTCAGCCGAGCTGAAAACGCAGCCAAAACGCTGGCATAAAGTATGCCGGCGCTGCTGAAACGAGGCGGAATCTGCAGGAACGCTGCGTTTCTGCAAATGCCCTGTGTGAGGGAGGTCTAACAGTAGTCCAGTTATACTATGTATCTAATACTCTTACCCTGCTTGTATGTCATACCTTATGCCCCTTGTAATGCCGAATACAATATTCATATTTCAAACATCATTGGATTTCATATAACAGCATTACAGTTCATTACAAACGTTTGCGATGTTCTACTTTAACAATACGTAAATGTGTTTTTACTTTAACTAAACAGATATTGATCAACAATAGTAACATATAAGTAAGGCTGAATGCACGCGGGCGGAAATTCCGCTGCGAGATTTCGCGCAGAATTTCTGCTGTTGAATGCTGCCATAGGATTGCATTAGTTTACTCAACTTTGCAGACAGTCACGATTTGACTGCATGAAAACTTGCACAGTAACAGAATCGCGGCGTGTCCTATTTCTCGCTTAACCACCTGGCACATCGTGAGGTCAGTGCAGGGGCATGGGTCACATCACGCTGTGAGAATCTCGAGAATCATTCACTCAAAGTGCTCTTTCATACGGCCGTAGGCCTTTTTCACGTGCGCCCACTGGCTCCATAAAAATGCGCGAATGGACACACAAATCTAATGTTTGTGCGCCTGTTCAGACAGCACAGCCCCAACGCATATATGCTGAGGCCACAATGCCATTGGGCGTGAGAAGACAGCTTAGCTGTCTTCCTCTTCCCTTCCCCTCGCCAGCTCCCCTCCTCTCTCCTCCACTCCAACTGTTTGCAATGGGAGGGGGAGGGAGGGGGCGGAGCTAAGCTTCCGCCCCTTGTCCACAGCCAGCAATGGGATGGGGCAGAGCTTAGCTCTGACCCCATCCTGCCCCCTTTCATTGCAAACAGCCAGAGGGGAGGAGAGAGGAGGAGAGAAGGGGGAGGGAGTTTAGCAGTCACGCTGATAAACTTGCTCCCACCTCCCTTCTCTGGCCGCTGTCATTTGTAGTAAATGCTAGAATGAATGAATGTTAAATCAGTTCTCCATTGTAAGAACATTTCAAGAAGCTTCACATGTTTAACTTCATTAGATTTCAGCTCTAAAACCTACAAAATTGTGAAAGTAATTCTGTATCATAGTACATATACATCTATTAATCTTTAAATATTTGCCCATGAGATGTTCTTCTTTCAGGTTTTTACCCAAAGTAACCAATGGGTAAATTTAGGCCTAATGTCCACGGCCGAATTTCTGCTGCATTTCACGCAGATTCTATTGAACCTAATAGCTCAGTGTTTACGCTGTGGAATTCTACCGCGGAATTCCGCAGTGTGAAAGAAACCAGTAGTCAATGGAAGCTGGCTGTCAAGCTATACTTCCGCTGCAGCACAGCGGAAGTATCGCGTGATTACGTGTCCCCGCCCACCACTGACCGCATCATTCCGCACTGCTCATGCGCGCCGGTTTGCCCAGCAGGACGCGCACAGCGGATCCAGAGAGGTGAGTATGGGGTCTTTGTGGGGCACCGTGACGGACTCCGCTGTGATTTTCTGCTGGCGGAGTTTGTCCCGTCCATGGGCATGAGGCCTTAGTTGGGGAGCAAATGGTATAATAAATGTATCTTTTTTTATCTATTCAATAGATAATGGTCAGTAAAACTTTCCTTCATTGATTGCAGATTCCTTTTCAGTTCTGAGCACTGTGACACTGGGTCCTAATGCCATCCAGCATGAGGTTTCTATGACATAGCAGATGGGGGGGTCGCACAATCAAAATGCACACTAAAAACCTGACATTTATATGAATAGTAAATATAGCAGTAATGTAATTCAAATGTCATCTATTCAATGCTTGCAGAGTGTTGTTGCATTCTTTGTGTTTGTTTGCCGTCCAGTCTTAGGATGTAATGGGGAGCAGAGTATGCAACTTTCTGATGTTCTTGACTGGAATTGAGTGAGCCAAACCTACAAGACAACAGTACTAACCACTAAACCACCATTATACTTCTTTCCTTCTTTGGAAGAGGCAAAGAACAAAAAGAAGAAACATAAAGAGTTGTTCTTGGTTAAATTTGAACCAAGGACTACAGTGTTGGAAGGTAACAGTGCTAATCACTAAACCACCACGTTCTTCTTATTTCTTCCTTCTCCAGAGAAGAAGTAGAGCAAGAAACATAAATAGAATGTTCAATCTCCATGCAGATGTTCTCTTTGGTCAGATTTGAACCTAGGAACCCAGCACTACAAGGCAACAGTACTAACCGTTCAGCCACTTATGGCTCCAAAGCAGCTTATAACCCAACCATGCAAATCATTTTTTGTAGTATGTATAATGGACATTCTTGACTCTCATGGTCCACTATATGTGGACCATGAGAGTAACTAGCTAGAGATAAATATCCTTCTATAATCAGCAAAAAAAACCTTGTTATTCTCAGCCTAAAATGTTCCGAAAGCGAACCAAATCTACAGCTCCTAGGAAATGTACAGATTTTTACAGATTCTTATAATCACCGCTCAGAACCAGAACACACAGCAGCAGTTTTTCAGGAATGAAGTTCTCTATCATGTTCCTCTACTGGCTCTTCCTCATCTGAGATAGTAGAACAAAGCCCTGTTTCCAGAAAGGTCACTAAAAGAGGTATTTCAAGCACCCTACAGGCCATCCACAACTCTACAGGCCCTTCCTCCAAAAACGTAAATCATTCTAACATTGCGAATGATCTAAGTATGGAGAACCTTTCATGTAAATTGCAATCATACCCAGATATGGTCTGATTTGAACCTACAATTCTAGTTCTGCAAAGCAGCAGTGCTAACAACTGAGTCACCACATCTGTGCTTTGTGCTCAGGAGAAGGAGAAGAACATGAATGATAAACACAAAGAAAACATAAAAATACTGTCCAAATGTTGTCATTGGATAGAATTGAACCTAGAACTCCAGCAAGGCAACAATGTATTAATTAAACCACCGTTCTTGTTGGAGTAGGAGGAAAAGAAGAAGTTTAAGAAGGAGGAGAAGAAAAAGAAAAAAGTAAGAAGATGAAGGAGAATGAGAATATCTTTTCCTTCCCCTTCTTTATTTTCTACTTCTCTTCCTCTGGAGAAGAAGCAGCAAAAGGAAAAAAAAGAAAGAAGCTTGTTGGCTCAGTGGGTAGCACTATTGCCTTGTAGCACTGGGGCTCTAGGTGCATGGCTGATTATAGACAACATCTGCATAGAGTTTGTATGTCCTCTTTGTCTTTATTATTATTATTACTCTCCATATTCTACTCCTCTAGACTCAAATCTGTATGCTCAAGTCTGATCAGGGGGAAACTTTTGGATGTTTTTTTTAAGCTCTCTTTGTGTTTATTTTTGTTGTTGATCTTCTCCTGCTCTATAGCTTAAAAGACAACTATGGTGGCTCAGTTGATAGTCCCACCGCATTTGAGTTATATGTTTAAATCTGACCATGGGCAACATCTGGTTTAGTATCTTCTGTTCTCTTTGTGTTAATTGTTTTTGTTCTTATTATTATTCTCATCTACAGTGGAATGGACAAATGTGGTGGCTCAGTTGTTAGCTGCGCTAGAGTAGTGGGTTTAAATTTGACTAAAGTCAACATCTTGATGAGTTTTTGTTATGTTCTCTTTGTGTTTTTTCTTGTTGCGACTCTTCTCTTCCAGATTAGAACAGTTAAGTGTGAAGGTTCAGTTGTTAGCACTGCTGCTTTGTGGTACTAGAGCCATAGATTCAAATCTGACCAAGGGCAACATATGTATGTGTTTTTTATGTTCTATTTGTGTTTATTCTTGTTGTCACTTTTCTCATGCAGAGTTGAATGGAGAATTGTGGTGGCTAAGTTATTGGCACCGCTGCTTTGCAGTGCTGAATTTGTTGGTTCACATTTGAGCAAGGGCAGTTTTTTTAAGATCCACGCAAATGTTATCTTTGATAGGATTTGAACTTAGGACTTCAACAGTGAAAGGCAAGAGTGCTGACAACTGAGCAACATTCCTAAATGCGTGCACCCATCCATTTATTTGTAAAGCAATTTTTAGTCAATTTTTCTAAAAATCGAATCAGAATGACCCAATCTGATTTTGAAAATATCGTCTTGATTTTATCATCTGGCCAATTGTGACGAGCAACACCACCTATTACACAAACTGTCAAGACTCTTATACATCAATAAAACAATACATTCAAAAGGATCTCCATAATAGTAATTATAAATATTATAATATTCAAAGACACCAGCCACATATTAAATTTATTGACAGCAATGGGCTGCATTGCAAGAAGCATGTGTAACATCCTTCAGTGTTGTCTGTCATACACATTTTCAATTCATATTGCACACCCACTGAATACACACTGGTCATAAACTGGACACACACTGCACACATTGTGACACATGTATGGGACACATGGCACACACATCAGATGCATGCTATACAGAGTGCATACCCCAATTGCTTGCCCATACATATTGGACATGTAAAGCAGACATCAGACATGTACAGTACATGCATATGAAATATGCTGCCAACAGGGTTCATATGTGAATCATACACTGAAGATATTGCTCACAGTACGCAAATTTCAACACGCTATACGCATGCCACAAAATGACTTCAGTCGCACAATAATAAATGCTTACCAAATTCCATTACATTCCTGGAATGTTATTACAAACCAGAAGAGGGCTGTGCATGGAAGGCATCCCAGAAATATTGATGTGAAACACATTTACAGATTGGGGGAATATAGAAACATAAAACCAATCACAGAAAATGGCCATATACTTACTCACTAAGGAGTGCATATAGATGCATCCTCTCACCATGCATGTAGCAGATTACCAGATAAGTTGGCCAATTGCACCTGTGTGGGACACCGATGAGACAGCCACTCACACTGCCCCTTGATATAGAGGGGGATGGCTGCTTGGTGTATACTCCCACACAGAGTGGATGCAAAGTGGCAAACCATTCTGATACATGTAGTTCACCCTGCAAACCAGCAACCTATTAATGACGCCATGATAATTCGGCGGGTTGCCCTGCACTTCAAACAGTGAACCACATTGGCACTGCCACCCTGGGCTCCCCCTGGAGTCTTAAAGCCACACTGCATGTGAATGATAGATAATAAATGCAAGGCATTGGTTGGATGTTGGACAAGATACATGAGCCCACTAACCACTTCACGGTTCCTTGCATGTAGTGGGTTCCTACACTAATATAAATACATCACAGAAGGGGAAATATAGAAACTGCTATACAGCCAAGTCCTCCGAAACAATAGTATCAGCTGTATCCCGCTGTGAATTCCTGATAACTGATCGCTAATTTTTCAGCATGCTGAAAGTTCAGCGACAGCTTAACAAAAATCGCACAATGTCATTGCAGTTAAACACAACGATTATCGCTCAAAAGATGACTTTGAATGATAATTGTTGTGTCTAAATTGGGCCTTTACTTTATCTCCCTGTTCTGTGAAAATTTACAAAATGTGCTTAATAAAAGACATGAGCAGTACAAATGTTTGTGTATGGTTTATCTAGATGAATGGTGTTTTATTTATAATTGTGACTTAGATAACAATCAGACCATATTTTAGTAGTAATTAGAGATGAGTGAGCATACTCGCTAAGGCAAACTACTCGAGCGAGTAGTGCCTTATTCGAGTACCTGCCCGCTCGACTCTAAAGATTCGGCTGCGGGGGGCAGGGAGCGGCGGGGGGGAGCGGGGAGGAACGGAGGGGAGAGATCTCTCTCCCTCTCCCCCCCCCCCCCCCCCGCTCCCCCCTGCTCACCGCCGCAACTTACCTCTCACCCGCGCCGGCAGCCGAATCTTTAGAGACGAGCGGACAGATACTCGAATAGGGCACTACTCGCTCGAGTAGTTTGCCTTAGCGAGTATGCTTACTCATCTCTAGTAGTAATCAATGCTGAAATCCACATAACTCCAAAAGGGTTCACTTTCTTTTTCTTACAATTGTAGCGGATCTAGACACTCCAGTAAAAAAAACACAAAAAATGAAGTTTTTGTTAATCTGAAAATGAATGTGGATACAAACTATCCTCAATACATGTGTTTAAAATTACACAGATAAATTAGCGATTCAATAATTGGAAACTGAAATCAAACTTTCCTACATAGTTTGATATAGAGAGAACTAATAATGAAGATACACTGTAATCTTAATAACATTGGATGCATATTTATCTAACACAATGCATGAAGAAATAGATTTTATTTTACTGGGGTTAAATTAGCTTTTTTTCTACATTTGTTATTACATTCACAGTTCAAAGACCTTTGTATAAACAATTCACCACTTTATAATAGGCCAGTCATGTTCAAAGCACAGCTTGCAGTAAAGAAATTAGAAAACTAGAAGGTGCAATTCTGTTGAAACACTCAAAAACAAAGAGGATTTAAAGTGACAAGATCCAATTAAATTTAATTACCTGGGCTGTATTTTCATTTAACTGACACTTTTTATTAAGAAGCCACATGCACTAACTTCAGAAACATTGGCTAAATTACACTGTGGTAATACAGTTATCTCATACAAAATTCTAACCATCTAATTTTATGAAATAAAATCACACATAAGGTGTTAAAAAAGATGTATACTTTGCATTTGTAGGACATAATAAAGCTATATATTTATATATTATATTATGATTTATTACAAATGTGAAAAAACTGTAATTTATCAACTCTAATTCTTTTAAGCTCCAGTGTGTTATTATTTAGCTAGAGTATCACCATGCTATGAAAAGAAAATGTGTGTTGTACATTAATTCTGGATGTTTGCTTTCGAATTATAGCTGTATTGGCACACATTAATTATTATAATCCGCTCTTTGCTTCTTCATAATTGCAGGAAAAATAAGGATACTCCTCGAATTATATAGTACTGTCTCCGGTTCAGGACTTAGAGATATAACCACACAGGAGATTCTGTTTTATAGCAGAAACTGGATTATTACTTTTTTAAGTTTGCAACCAGGAGAATTCAACAGTAGGTCTTCTAGTCTAGTGGACGTAAACGAGCAGATCTGGCTTCCATCAATTATATGTGAATTGTACAACGTCCGGCACAAATGGCAGCAGGTTGGTGTACTGGCTGTGCTGTTAGGCAGGTGTAAGGGGTAACTCCTGATAAAGATGCCACACTAAGATTGTTTCCCCGATCTCTTTGCAATGTTTTATATTTCTCATTTATGTAAAAGTTTACTTGCTATATTAGGCCTCGGTCACACGGGCGATTTTCCGTGCGATCTGCGCATGCGCATGCGATGTGCGATTTTATAAAACCATTGCTTTGCAATGGTATCGGACACATAACCGCTTTTTATGCGCTTGTCCGATAAATTATAGAACAGAAATCGCAGATCGCACCTATCTGCGATCTGCGATTCCTGTTCTCTTCTCTATATGCGCTCAATGGGGCCGGCGGCTGCAGCGCCGACCCCATTGAGAACATATACTAGACAAATCATTCTCCTGTTACAGCTGTGGCAGAGAAGAATGATGTTTGCCCATTGAATTCAATGGAGTCGGCAATACAGCCGGCTCCATTGTAAGCAATGGGCTGCCGGCGATCGCACGATGAATTTTCAGGAAGGGCTTAAAAATATAAGCCCTTCCCTGAAATTCATCCAGAAATGTGTAAAAAATAAAAAAAATATATACTCACCTTGTCCCGGCCGGCCGGCAGTACTCCTGAACTGCTCTGAGTAGTATTCAGCAGCCGGGGATTTAAAATCCCCGCCTGCTGAATGAGCTGCCTCTGATTGGTCACAGCCTCACCATGAATTCATGAATGGGTGAGTGAGTGCTGCCTCTGATTGGCTCAGCGCAGGGACCAATCAGGGGCAGCTCTCAGCTGAATAAGAGATGAGAGCTGCCCCTGATTGGTCCCTGCGCTGAGCCAATCAGAGGCAGCTCATTCAGCAAGCGGGGTTTTTTAAATCCCCGGCTGCTGAATACTACTCACAGCAGTTCAGGAGAACTGCCGGCCGGCCGCGGCTGAACTACGTCTGCCGGGACAAGGTGAGTATTTTTTTTCTACTTTTTACACATTTCTGGATGAATTTCAGGGAAGGGCTTATATTTTTAAGCCCTTCCCGAAAATTCATCCTGAGATCGCCCGCAGCCCATTGCTTTCAATGGAGCATGTATTGCCGACTCCATTGAATTCAATGCGCTGGACAGCGCTGCACTGCTCCGGCCCATTTCTAATGAAACGCGGCTAGGAGCAGATTTTTCAGGCGATTTTTTGGCCCCGGTCATGCGATTTGCGGATACGCATCTGTCATGCGATCCTAAATCGCGGGAAAAAACGCCCGTGTGACCGAGGCCTAAGGAAGAATTCCCCCAAAACAGCACTGGGCAGGAACCCCCCAAATAGGGGGTCATTAGGGAAGCGGACCCCACTTTGGAATCCATTTGACAGGGTTTCCATTCATTTCCATTATATTTGGAATATAAAGAGTGAAGTCAACTATGTTACTCAATACTCCAAATATACTGGAAACAAGCAGAAACCCTGTCAAACGGACACCGGAGTTGCGTCTGTTTCACAAATGACAGTGAATATTTCTCTTAATTTCCAAGCAGCAAGCCATATGTGACCCATGAATTTCAGCCACATCCAAACTAAATTGCTCATATGTAAGTTTTTGCACTGAGGTCACTTACCGTATGGCGGAAAAAGTTAGAGAGCTGACTGGTACAGACAGTGTTATCAACATAAAGTATGACACCTTAAAGGGGTTGTCCGGCCATAAACATTAGGTCTCATTACTTCTGTTTGCCAATTTCCATGCACTTTGTAATATACATTGTGCATGGAAAATGAAGCAAACAGAAGTTTTGGACTTACCTGAAGGGATGCCCCCCCCCTGTGTTGCTCCTCCGTCGTCCCTGGTTACCACAAGAATCTTCTCTTCTTGTCGGCCCAGCTCTTGTCGGCGCGGGAACGAGCCCCTTCTCATCCGCGCATGCGCAGTTCTTCTCTCTGCAGCCGGGACCGATATACGATCTTCTTGTGTGCAGGGGGGGGGGGGTGGATGGAAGAGCCTCAGAGCAGGAACTGAGCTCCCGCCCTCTCTCTGCCTCCGCTCCGCCCCTCTGCACTATTTGCAATGGGGAGAGCCGAGACGGGGGCGGGGCTAATTCTCGGACCTTAGCCCCGCCCCCGTCCCGCCTCTCCTCATTGAAAATAGTGCAGAGGGGCGGAAAGGAGGCAGAGAGGGGGCGGGAGCTCAGTTCCTGCTCTGAGGCTCTTCCATCCTCCCCCCCCCTGCACACAAGAAGATCGTATATCGGTCCCGGCTGCAGAGAGAAGAACTGCGCATGCGCGGATGAGAAGGGGCTCGTTCCCGCGCCGACAAGAGCTGCTGCGGCCCGACAAGAAGAGAAGATTCTTGTGGTAACCAGGGACGACGGAGGAGCAACACAGGGGGGGGCATCCCTTCAGGTAAGTCCAAAACTTCTGTTTGCTTCATTTTCCATGCACAATGTATATTACAAAGTGCATGGAAATGGGCAAACAGAAGTAATGAGACCTAATGTTTATGGCCGGACAACCCCTTTAAGTGCAAGATTTGCCTTTATACCTTACTGTATATTGCAAGACAGTACTCTTCTTGCCCTGTGTGCTGGGTGTATAGTATACTTGAGGAAGACAACACAGGTACAAGCAGGTTGATGTTGCAACATGCCTTTGCATCCATTTAGGCTTTGTCACCCAGCTGCTACTATAATCTTTTTTGACCCCCTAAAACTCTGCAACTGCTAGGTTGTTCCCGTCTGCTCTAGCCTAATTGAATTGAGTCCTATCCTTCTTCTTTGGTGTCAAATGTATTGTTTATATAAATGGTCACTAAGTTTCCAAACAATGTGTGCTTATATGTTAGTCAGTGTGATACCTAGTAAAATTGCTATTTACTTTATTTACCTTAAATGGTGTTTTTGAACTTAAAAATAACCCTAAAGTACTGGCCACTAGGGGCTTCCTTCCTCCAGACTTCCTATCCATTGCCTGTTGTTAAGTGATATTTTATCTGTTATTGGAGATAGTATACCAGCAGTACAGAAGTGTTGGGGAGGGATTATTCATCCTGCTCATTGAAATCTATGAAAGCAGAGGAAAGAGGAAGTAGAAGGAGTTAAAGCAGAGACTCACATAGGGTGCTGTTTGAGCTAATAGTGAGTCATTTACTTCTCTGAATTCACATCTATACTGTAGATTTCCCTACATGATGATGTTATGTCTGTGTGTGTATGAGGCTACATTCACAGGAGCAAGAATCTCGTGGAAGTTTTGTGTGATGCAAGAGTCCAGAAAATTGCACAAATAGGAAACCCATTATTTTCATTTGCATGTATGACTTTTCTCCAACTGCTGCAAGATTTCAAAATCTCTGCATGTCTTATTCTGCTGCTTTGTGTCATGTTTTCTCGCTCATGCTTCCCTATGGGCCATCCTAATTATCGCATCACAACGGCATGTATTGCGATGTGTCTGCACTGCGTTTTCAATCATGTTGCTATGAAAATCAATGCACATTTAAACAGACATGGTCAACAGCACTTGAGCAGCCTGGAGGCCTGTGTTTAGTAATTTGAGCTGCATGGAGGCAGGAGTGCTTTCGTTTGTGCCACAGCATGGTGCGTCTTGTGGTTGATAAAGAGCAGCTCATCTCCCTGGTACATGACCATCCCATCCTTTGGAACACCAGGCAAGAGAAGGATCACATAAGGAGTCGGGGGGGGGGGGGGGGTGACATGGCGTGGGAGGATGTAGCAGAACTGTTGCTTAGGGAGCGGTAGAACTCAGCTTGGCCATCAGCAAGGTCCTATATTTAGGCCTCTGCTTCTTCAATCAGGCATATTTCCAATCTTTTGCAAGCATGCACATGCTTTTTGGGGGGAGCAGACAGCACTTTTCATATGAATGCCCATGAACGGGCAATATTTTCTGTAAATTAGACATTAGCAGCAAGGGTCTCCATTGCAGTGTTTGGGGAGGGGAAAACAAGTAAGTTCAATATGTGTAATGTTTAGCTAGATGACGCTAGTTGCAGTCATTAGGCTGATTTATTTGGCTGTCATTAGCCTTATTTATTTGGATGTTTTACTCCACCCTTGCGCAAAGAAACCAGCCCTGTGTTTGCCTAAAATGCATTAGATTGCTCCTATACATATTGCAAAGAAGAGCTGTTCTTGTGATATATTGAACTGTTTACGTACAATGTACGCCAACATTGCAGTTGTTAAATTCTTTTTTTTGCATTTTCCATAATGTGGACAAATTGGACAAGAAGTGAAAAAGCTGCCGGGACCAATACCACAAAGAATTGTCCCGCAGATGCACCAGTGGTTCTAGGGTGCCTTGTAAAAACCCATACTAACCTGTTTCCCTAAAAATAAGACCTATCCTGAAAGTAAGCCCTAACATGATTTTTCAAGATTTTTAAGGATGCAGAATGGTTTTTCAGGATTTTTGCGGATGCTTGAACTATGTCCAGTATTAAGCCCTTGTTAAAGTTAATAAAATGAGTCAATTTAAATAGTGTCCAGGCAGTTATACATGTAAAAAAGTTAAATCTTTTGCAGCAAAAATTAATATAAGACCCTGTCTTATTTTGGGGGAAACAGGATATTTGACACAGCAGTTGTTATTCCTTCACACGGTCCATGAGCAGGGAACGTATTTTAAATTTATCATGCATTTACTTTCAGTCGCATTTCTAAATTTTAAAAAAATTAAAACCTGCAATGACTAGCCAGTTTCGAGCTACAATAAATTGAAACTTGCCAAGCCAATGGCCAAAATTAGCTCTTAAATGGAATGTGCCCACGAACGTGAATGTTGGAATAGCACTTCCAGTTACATTCTTTTTTTATGAAAATCAGATCCCCGTAGCAGTCCGCAACAGCATATAGATGCCCCACCTCGGCCTTTGTGGACAGTTGTAGGCCGGCCCTCTCGTTCCTCAATGGCCACAAGGATTCATATGCTATAGTAACTCCTCATGCTAAATTTTAACTAGGCAAAACAGCTTGCAGATCTTCATTTTGGCAAGTGCTTATTTCAACAAAACAAAACTATAGCAAGGTTTCTTTCAGAATCATAGACATAACAATCAATTAGACTAGATACTCAAT
Organism: Eleutherodactylus coqui; assembly: GCF_035609145.1. Lineage (NCBI taxonomy): Eukaryota > Metazoa > Chordata > Amphibia > Anura > Eleutherodactylidae > Eleutherodactylus > Eleutherodactylus coqui. The sequence goes on along the minus strand of NC_089837.1, from coordinate 386,880,357 downwards.
TTTGTTCTGTTTTTCGCCTTCCTTTTGTCTTTCTAGTGAAATGAAAATTAGAGTGTCATGCTGTCCTAACCGTTGAAATAGGAAGTAGCCTCCTTTTTTTTTTTTAAAGAAAAATACACTTGAAACCAAACAAAATTATTGCTTAAAAGGCATTCATACTATTTTTTTTTTTTAGGACAAGAGACAACTTGGAGGTGGGAGAGGACCAAGAGAGCAAGGCCAGTAGTAGTGACACAGAGGCAGCAAGCTTGCCAAGCCCATTCCCAAGTGCCAACCCATCTGGAACACTGGATGAGCCAAGCCCATCGACATGACCTGGCAAGTCCCAGGGGCCATAGCCTACACTGTAAGTTATCAGACCCAGTCAATTAAGAGAGGAGGAAGTCCTAGTGGTAAAGGGGTATAATGAAGGGGCTTATGAAAAAATATAGTTTAAAAAAAAAAAAAAAACAATTACAAAACAAAGCAAACACAATCACAGAGACATGACTCCCCAGGAACAGTGTCTTCATGTCCAGGCCTTTGGTAGGGGCCATCATGTTGTGAGGAAAAAGGCATGCCTTGACCGGCCAAATACTGGTGGTGGGGGGCATGCTGCTAGGGGCCTTCTTGGACTTGGATTGGAGAAGCTGTGGGTGATAAGATGGGTAGGTAGGTGGGGAACATGCATGGACTAGGGGGGGAGCAAGGTAGGATGCAAGCTGCAATTTAGCCTGAACTGCTGCATGCCATCATTGAAGCCCTCATCAGCTACTATGACAAAGGAAGCAGGAGGGCCGCTTAATCCTGGAAGGTTGCGAGGAAGCAAGAGCAATAGCTGGTGAGACTGTCGCTGCTGCCCCATCCAGGATGCCATGAAGATGTGCCCATCAGCAGTGCTGTCATAGACCCTGATATCAACAGTTACAAACTGGTTATTACTGTCAGCTAAGGCCAACAGGACCACTGAAAAATATTTTTTGTAATTGAAGAAGCTGAACCCCAGGTGTGGCAGCTTCCGTACATGTATATGCTTCCCGTTCCGCCTGTGGAAACTGTGACAATCTCCAAAAATGGTGAAGAAGTGCAGAAGATTTGGGAAATCTTTAACCAACATTCCACAGTCGGCTGTGGCATTACCTCTGGCTGAAGACAATGCCAGAGAACTTCTCAGTTCCAATGAACTATGTTTGAGATGGTGGAGATTCCCAGCAGAAACCGATGACTTCAGAAGATACAGTGATCACCTCCATGGTTTTTGGCTGTCAGCGCACTTCTTCACACAGTACCCACCGGCCTCTACTGAGTGCAGCGCCACTGGTCAGGTGATGACACTTGCTGGTTTTGGATGCTGAAATGTTGCAGAATTTGCTGTAGAATTTCCACTGCGGGCATTCCACAGCATTTCCGCCCTGTGTAAATACACCCAAAATGAAGTCTGTCACTACTTTTTTGGCTATCTACTGAATATACTGGCTGATGTCCGCCAATTTGAAGTGCATATTGCTACCTTTGCTTTGTGTCTCTACTCCTTCAATGTCCAGATAATGGTCCTGAATTGCACCTCACGCTAAATGCAAATTACAGGTAGACGGTCTGAAAGGCAGTACATCTCTGCTTGTGGTCAAACTCCTTCTCTGCCCATTGAAGAGGAAAACATGCCCATTCTATACCTTCTGATGTCATCATCTCCGCCCACTAGAGGTGTCATGCATTCCACAGTCTACAGCTGTTACTGACAGCGAGTGTGGATCCACTGTGCCAACTAATCGGTTTGTCTTTGGGATAATCCTAAGGGTGTTATCCTGACAGTTCCTTGGTCTTCACCCTTAAACCTCTTTACAGGGATCTGGTCTGTGCTGTGGAAAACTGAGCAGGCCGCTACCTCCTGGTGTAGTTGGCAGCTGCCCCATGGGAGCCAGAGACACAGGTGCAACACACAGCAAAACAGTCTGAACTACATTCAGAATTCGGTCCAATGTCGCGGCAGGCAGAGTACAATTGTAATCCAGGTAATAAGGCCCAGACACAAGAGTCAGAAGCAGAAGACAAATTCACACCAATACTCAGGCAAGGAGGAAGATCCCCAGCTCAGCCAAATAGGAGGGCAATAGCTTATTACCCTGCAGCTGGGCTGAGAGCACTGGGGAGGATTAACTCCTACAGTGCTAATAGAAAGTGCACAGCTACCAGCCCACTCATATAGGAGGATCAGAGTGACGCTCACATCTACCCGGAAAATCAAGAGGGTGGCAGACATGGATAGCAAACCGAACAACAGTGCTTGTGTCGCACTAACGATGGCGCATGCGTATGATGTCAGTCCAGCTAGATATTAGTCATAATGCATTTGCCTGCTCACTCAGTGCAGCACAAGGGCGGAGGACTGTGGAACACATGATGTCTCAAGCTGGCAGAGCTGGAGATGTCACGAGATACAGAATGGAAGCGTTTTCCTCTTCAATAGGCAAGGAAGGAGCCAGACCATAACCAGAGGTGGACCGCCTGTGTGACCAGCCACTGGTAATTTGCAGATAGTGCATAGTTCAATTCAGGACTGATATTTGGACATTGCAGAAGCAGAGACACAAAATAAAGGTACCAATATGTACTTCATATAAAATAAATCTTCTCTCTTGTTTTTCACACTGAAAAAGTGAACATTATTTCACCTGTTCTTAGCAAATGCATTCTTTGGCATGAATGCCAGCAGCATATTTCTGAAGAAGGTATTGAAAGAAATATTTCCTTTTTTAAAATAAGTGCCCCATTGGAATCAAAATTGTTTTATATGGCTATAATAATAAGTTGGCACTATGCAAATAAAGATTATTATTATTAAGAATATAAGGTAACAACTCTAATTCCATCATATATTGACATCTAGACAGACACATGCACACGTGGATATACATATACACAGTTTACTCTTTGTATATAGTCTTCTTGTACTTGGATAATCTCCAGTCATTTGCTGTTCTGATGTCTCTCTTCTCCTAACATCTTTGTATCTTTTAAAACTCAGTCAAGCTGAAAAAGCAATGTCAATGCAGGGGTCAATGAGGTCAGCGGAGACACCAGCCTGAAGTGTTATTCATCGTGATGCCATGACAAGACAGATACATTGTGGTGTGACTAAACTGATGCATGTTAAATTTGTTGTAAATTACAAGCATGATAGATATATGAATGGCTCATTGCAGCTGTCTAAGTGTTTCTATCAGTCTTTCAGCCGCTATATTTGTTCTATTCAACGTTTGCCTGGGCAGAGACTAGTGAGGAATAATACATCTTATGTTGCGCACTGCAATCCCACATTTTTGCTATTTAAAAAATGTAAGTCTTAATAGAATTTTACCAACTAAATTCTGGGAAATAAGTTAGAATAAGGTTTATTGATTGATGTTTTAAGTACTTCACTTCAGATATCAGACATTTACTACCACTTTTCATAATAGTACAGCTACTATTTGTTTTGAATGTATGCATTTTTGTAAAATCGTTGTAAGCTTTTTATCGTGTCCATCAGTTATCCAAACTTTGTATATTCTTAAACTACAATTATCCTTCTATGGAATGCAAGTTTCAGAACTCAAACAGTAAAATTTACTGAAAAGTTACACAAGTTCTTCAACATCAACCTATATTGTATAACAGTTAGAGATGAGCGAGCACCAAAATGCTCGGGTGCTCGTTACTCGAGTCGAACTTTCAGTGATGCTTGAGAGTTCGTTTCGAGTAACGAACCCCATTGAAGTCAATGGGCGACTCGAGCATTTTTGTATATCGCCGATGCTCGCTAAGGTTTTCATTTGTGAAAACCTGGGAAATTCAAGAAAGTGATGGGAACGACACAGAAACGGATAGGGCAGGCGAGGGGCTACATGTTGGGCTGCATCTCAAATTCTCCTCTGCCACAGCTGTAACAGCTGTGGCAGAGAAGAACGATGTTAGCCCATTGAATTCAATGGAGCCGGCAATACAGCCGGCTCTATTGAAAGCAATGGGCTGCCGGCGAGCGCGGGATGAATTGTCGGGAAGGGCTTAAATATATAAGCCCTTCCCTGCAATTCAACCAGAAATGTGTAAAAATAAAAAAAATATATATACTCACCTGGTCCCGGCAGACGGAGTTCAGCGCGGCCGGCGGCAGTCCTCCTGAACTGCTCTGAACAGCTGTGAGTAGTATTCAGCAGCCGAATGAATGAGCTGCCTCTGATTGGTCACAGCCTGACCAATCAGAGGCAGATCTCACTCACACACCCATTCATGAATTTATGAATGGGTGAGTGACTGCTGCCTCTCATTGGCTCAGCGGGACCAATCAGAAATGGCATTTTTATAAATTATATGGAAAACGTTCATGACTGCTGCTTAAATATGTTGCACTGTATACTTTGCCTGGCTTAAACAGGAAGCAAAAGTTATTTAAAATTAATTAATTTCCTTAACCAAACTGAAAACACTAGTTAGACTGGTGCACTGTTTGAGACCATCAATTGGGTTGTGCAGAACTATAGCCTAATTCAGCTTCTGTTCTAATCCACGTTATGACACAAAAAACTCATCTAAGTAAAGAGAAATGACAGTCCATCATTACTTTAAGACATGAAGGTCAGTGAATCTGGAACATTTCAAGAACTTTGAAAGTATCCAGAAGTGCAGTCATAAAAACCATCAATCGCTATGATAAAACTGGCTTTCATGATGACCACCCCAGGAATAAAATGAGAAGAGTTGCCAGCCTCAGTAACCACAAAAAATAACAGATTAGATAACACACTTGCTGTAGGCCACTTCCACACAGGTGACACAACATAACGCAATTTTGTGTTGCTACTAAGTCATGCAACTTTGTAGTGCTCTTTTGCTGGGATTTTTTTTGTGGAAGGGGGCTTGAATTATAAGCCCTACCCCAAAAATAAGCCCTAACTGTATAAAAAATGTATAAAAAAGAATACATCACCTCTCAGGTGCTGTCAGCTCCCTGCGCATCTCCTGTAAGGTTCCCCGGCACTTGCTTGAAGTTCTCCAGCTGAGCTTTCTGGTCAGGAGTTTGAAAATCCCCGCCTTCAGGAGGCTCTGTCTCTGATTGGTTCTTGAGTGCTGTGGCTCAGCCAATCAGAGCCAGCGCTCGATGAACCAATCACAGCCATTCAATGATTTAATAGAGGCGTTTTTTTCAAAATCCTGAAAATCCTGACCAAGAACTTCAATCAAGTGCTGGGGAGCTTCGAGAGATGTGTGCCGGAGCTGGACAGCTCTTCTTAGGTGATGTATATCTTTTTTTGCAGTTTTTTTAAGCAGCTAGGTCTTATTTTAAGGCTTTTACAATAGGATTTCCTACTGTAAAAGCTGCATCGCACCGCACGAAAAATGTGTTTTCCTGCGATGCAACAGAAAGCATAGGGAAACAAAACAAAGCAAATCGCGGCCACATAGAGTATGCCGCGATCTTGTATTATCACAATGTAGCAGCCTACAAAACATCACTCGTGAAAGAACCCATTGAAAAGCATGAACTTCACATACATACGATTTGTAGCACTGTCGCATTGTGAGAAAATCACACAATTTTGTCGCACTTGTAGAAGCGGCCTAACAGAGATGAAATATTAGATACATATTGACTTTCAGAAGACACTGAGAATCAGGCTTTTATGATCAGATTGCTGAGAAGAAGTCACTACTGAGGGTAATCAGCAAGAAAAAGGAATGGACATTAGACCAGTGGAAATCTGTACTTTGATCTGATGAGTCAAAAATTGAGATTTTTGGTTTCACCTGCCTATTTTTTTTGAGATGCAAAAAAAGGGAGCAGATGGTTTCTCACCATAAAGCATTGAGGAGGAGGTGTGATGGTGTGGGGGTGCCTTGCTAGTGACAACGTTGGTATTTAATCAAAATTCTAAGCACACTTAAACAGCATGGTTCCAATAGCATTCTGCAGTGACATGCTACAGAGTGAAGGTAGAGCAGCCAACAAGAGCTCAGCACCTCTCGGAACTCCTTCAAGACTGTTGGAAAGCTATTCCAGGTGACTAAGCTGATTGGCAGAATGCAAAGAGTGTGCAAAGCTGTCATCAAAGCAAAAATAGAATACTTTGAAGAATCTAAAATATAAAACACATTCTGGTTTATTTAATACTATTTGTTTACTACTTAATTCCATATGTGTTTCTTTATAGTTTTCATGTCTTCAATATGAATCTATATCATAGAAAATATAACAAGAAAAATCATGGAATGCAAAAGTGTGTCTGAAGTTTTGACTTGCACCGTATACATAGTGCAAATCAAAACTTTAGACATACTTTTTCATATATATACACATACACACACACATATACAAGGTAATCAAAAGTTAAGGCCACCTAGAATATCTAGAATATATGTTGAACAAACAGATAGATTGGTGGGGGAGAACCTTTTGGTACACTGGTGCAGTACTGGTGTATCTTGTCTCCACCAGAAGGGATGGGTGGAGACATGTATTAGTGACAGGGAAAGCCCTGCTCACACCCCCACATGTGATTGGCTGCTTCAGGCCGGTGTATGAAGCCGCTGTACCCTGAGCTGAGGACGGGCTTTCCTGCAGCTCTGGTGTGGTGCCGCCAGGGAGAAGAAGGGCAGTCGCCCTCTGTGCAGCAGAGCCTTCTAGCGGAGACAAGAAGTGGAACACTGCGGAGGTGGGCAGTGGAGTGGGGAACACAATGTGCTGGGAGTGGACATGCCAGGGCACCAGGGATTTTGGCTGGGGAGTGTGCATCCAGCGGCCATAGCAAACCATCCATTCATCCATGACAGGTCCCCGGGGAGCAGCTGAGCAAAGACAACTCCCAGATCGTGTAAGTTACCCCACCACTCTTCCTTGTCCTGTTGGCACTCCAGCGTTGGCATTTTCCCTGCCTCAGTGCTCCTGTCATTCTGCGTCGCTTCACAGGGGCACCTCCTGTCACTCACCCTGGCGCTCTCCTTTGTCCCTTCCTCACTCCTGGGCTTTCACGCTCGGCACTGCAGTGGTCCTAACCCTGACCCTAATCCTAACTCTAACTCTAATCCTAACCCTAAAGCTCCAGCCTAATCCTAACCCTCATCTTAACCATAAACCTCCAGCCCTAAGCCTAACAGTGAAGTCATGGCAACCCGGACCCCTAGCCAATCAGGAGTTAGAGGGCATTAACTGGCATATACTGTGTATCACTAGGTCTCCACCCATCATTCTGGTGGAGACAAGATACACCATTACCCACTGTTGGTGCCTGTTGAACATCTTGGTGGCAGCGAAGACAAGCTGAGAACTGGTCATCCAAACAGTGTTTCCAATCCCCAAGTGTTTACAGCTGTGCCAGCTGTTTTCATGAAGAATCCACATAAAAGCACCAGGAGACAGCCATTGGAACATGATGTGAGTCAACTGGCTGTTGTAAGGATCCTTAAGACACATAAGTGGCACCCATACAAAAGACCATGTCTTGGTTTGTCCTGAATGCTACCACTAGAGATGAGCGAGCACCCAAATGCTCGAGTCTGCGTTATTTGAGTTGAGCTTTTCGTAAAATTCGAGAGCTCTACTCGAGTAACGAACCCCATTGACTACAATGGGAGACTCGAGCATTTTTGTATGTGGAACGCTGGGTGCCAAGCTTTTTTTTTTCTTCCTAGGTTCGTCTCTCTCTCTCTCTCTCCCCTGCCTGCCAGACAAAAAATTTGCCAAAGACGCACGTTGGGTAGCGGCGTGGAGGGGCCAAAACAGGCACGTCACAGCGGGGAGGAGCCAAAAACTGGGGCGGGTCGAACACGGCTTGATGCTCGTTCGAGTAATGAGCACTATCGAGTACGCTAATACTCAAACGAGCATCAAGCAGAGTATGTTCGCTCAACTCTAGCTACCACTATCCCTGAACTTCTGAATAGGTTTATTGGCAGTGTGTTTGAAATTCGTGTTTGAAAGCCATGGCCACCTCACCTGAACATCTGTTACCAACTATCAGGTTGATCTCAATTCTGTCCTGCACTGTTAACAGCATCTACTGGTAGCTGAAGAGACATGTGATTAGTGTTTTCCATAAGACATAATTCAACATAACAATTTTATTAATACTCAACATGCCATTAAGAATAACTCAAAAATGATCACAGGTGATGAAAAAAATGACTGTCCATATCAATTTCTGATGAAATTCTACCCTTAAATCATGTATCCCATGACCTCTTTTTCATTGAAGTTTCTTGAGCTGAGTCTAAGATACGACCAAGATGGCTGACAAGCACCACCATAGTGCCAAAATGTTTTCGTCCACCCATCTAAGTTTCCTACTTGTATAACTTTTCATTCAGAAGATATTCCAGGTGGTCCTGACATTTGAATCACCGTGTATATATGTGAAACTAGAGGAAAAGCTGTTATACAATGTGCTTATGATAAAATTGAAGGTGTCTGGCAGCGGAGCGCTCCCTCTCTCCATTGAAATACAATTTTGAATGTTTAAAGTAGAAGTGAGTAAAATAGGTATTGGCTGACTGACATTGAATGTTTATATAATAATAATTATCTTTACTTAGATAGCGCCAACATATTCCGCAGCGCTTACAAAGCAGGAAAAACAAAGAAAAGCACGGATACATGTAGTAATTAGAGATGAGCGAGCGTACTCGGAAAAGCACTACTCACTCGAGTAATTTGCTTTATCCGAGTAATGCTGTGCTCGTCCCTGAAGATTCGGGTGCCGGCACGGAGCGGGGAGCTGCAGGGGAGAGCGGGGAGGAACGGAGGTAAGATCTTTCTCTCCTTCTCTCCCGCCCGCTCTCCCCTGCTCCCCGCTGCGACTCACCTGTCAGCTGCAGCGGCACCCGAATCTTTAGACCCGAGCACAGCGATACTCGGATAAAGCAAATTACTCGAGCGAGTAGTGCTTATCCGAGTACGCTCGCTCATCTCTAGTAGTAATCAATCCATAGAAACAGTAGGGGTGCGGGTCCTGCTCCAACAAGCTTACATACTACAGATAATGGGGTGATACAGAAGGTAAAGGGGCTGGAGATGTGCAAGGTATGGTGAGATGGAGAACACAATAGCAGTTCACAGTCATGCAGTTTTTTTGTTATCATAAACTCCTTAAGCTACATAGGAGCTTAAGGAATTTTCTGTTTTAAAATACACCACATTGACTGTGTACAGTATGGTGATTATAGATCCTTTTAAAACTAGCATAAGAGAGACAATTTAATCTGATTGACTTTAGTTTCCAATATTTCATCCGTCATGAATGCAATATATTATTTTCCATTTTGGTAAAGAAGATACATTGAATTATACCAATACTCCATATTGTGATATAATACAGAGACTTTCTTTATCACATTAATTCTGCATATTACAGTCAATGTAAAGTATACTAGTGTCTATAGTTTCTAGCATTGAACTGCATTTCAGGTTATTCTCACTCATCTGCTACATTTCTGCAGCAAATTATCCATTGAGAAGCCAATGCAACCTGCTCTGTAACTCAATTGAGATTATTGACTTTGGCCATTTGGTATATTTTCAGCAGGAGTAAATTTTCAAAACTTCATCTTGATACAGTCAGACAAAATGAAAGATAATATTCTTTATCTGTCACGGATTGCTGCAGATCAACTGTTTTCATATGAACTGAAATAAGATTTAGTGTTTTCTGTCCGTCAGAGCGTTAAAATTGAAAGCGATCAGGATCAATATCTCTGCCCCTGGATGTAGCAGCAGCTCTGTACATTGCAACAGGCAAGAGGTCTGCATTTAAAATTTTCAGTGTCAAATTAATTTCCATGTTATCTCCAAATTCAATTAACCATGAACCCTGTGGAAGTTTAAAAAAAAGAGTCCATCACCCAGTAGTGACAAATTGCTGTGCTTAGTGTGCATATCAAGGCAAAGTGTTGAGCCGTGCTAATCTTCTCACTAATTCTCAATTACCGTAAAATGAAGCAATAAATCACAAAGACACTGGATCGATGGAAATGTTGTTTTCAGGGTGATTGGCAACCTCCCTTAAGGGTTTCTTCAAGTTGTTTTAAGGTTATGCTTAGTAAAAAGGCAATGGGACAGAGGATGAAGGGGGCTCTCGACTCCAGAATAATATATAAGCCAACAGGCCTTTAGGGGATAGTATAGAGGGACAGCACCAATTTCAGCCCATCAGACATCCAATTTTTCTCCTTTTCATACCTGCTGTAGTAAATGAGAAACAAATTAAATTTCTCTCTACTCTCTCCACAAAAACCATTTAAATTTTTCATGGAAACTAATTTGTCCCCAGATAGATAGCACCTCATTCCATGAAAATATACTGTGTCACTGGGAAAAAAATAAATTTGTGTCACTCTGGATTTGCCTTTCTATGTAATGTCACTCAGAGCAGAACGATAAATGAGGCCCTTGCAGAACACAATAGCAGTACCTTGTGCTCTGGTGCATTTGCATTGTCCTCCCCACTCCATAGCATTCTCATATTCTTCCTGTTATTAATTTGCAGCCGGGGTTTTACATTCATGAGTCTGAGATTGAAATGTAAATGAGGCACAAAATAAGTAGTCAGCACTAGACCTGGCCCAGCATCCTATGTCATAGACTCATGAACGTACATGAAAATAGTTATCATTCACAGAGATTAGCAGCTCAGAACATCAATCACTGCTGCAAGGAAACAATGAATAAAAAATCCTCAACATGAGGAAGGAAATTACTACAGTTTAAAGTGGAAAAGGAATATGTAATAGATCCAACCTGTTGTCGAAGAAGGAGAATGGTTGTAATGAAAGAAGGAAATCTGTATCTTATTAATTCTTTCCTTCTCATTTTCCTATCACTTGTATTCAAATTATTTCATTTTGTCAGATCAATTTATCTATTAAATGAGTAAAACTCTGATGCATAAAATACTTCTCCAAAGGCAAATGAAACTTGAGATTTCTATCCATGGAATGTTGTGTCACATATCACCGAATTCAATTATGGAAAACAATACCATGCAGGAAAATTGCAAAAACATTCATCGCAGTTATCACACTTTACGTGGTAGACTTTTTTCCAAAATTATTTTAAAATGAATATCTAAGTTTTCAAAATGAAAAAAATGAAAAATGTTTCATACAGTAAAATACCACACTATGTTGTACAAGTTATTGTACAAAAAATATGTTAATCTAGCACCCATAGTTTGGAAAATTCATCTAGTGTTGCTTCTAATACAATTCTAAGATTTTCATCTTAACTTGAAAAGTCAACCACATTGGGATTGTGCTGTAGATGTAGAAGAGCTGAGGGTCAATGTCGCAAGTGCTGTGATCTTGGATAGAGGAGTTGTGGGGCTGACCTGTAGAGTTCTTAGAGTAGAAGGCCTGTAGGGCTGTATTTACATGGCTGATATTCTCACGCATGTTTTGTGCTTTGTGAGATACACAAAGCTTGCATGAAAATAGACCGCATTGTTCTAAACTGCAAGATGGAAAGATTGCAGCTTGTCATATTTTCGTGCGAGTCTTACATGAGAGTAGTAGATGCAAATGTATGATGTCCTGCATATTGTACAGCCCACAGATAGGGTGCTTATGTGCTGTGCGAGTCACGCCCAAGAATCTCGGGCACGTCTCGCTATCGGCTGTGTAAAAATGGCCTAAATCTGTGGGCCAGTGTAATTGTGAGAATATAGATCTATACTTAATTTATTAGTTTGTCGACTTGTGATTCAGTGTTGCACTTTGGGTGTGAAAATGTGCATTAATAGAACTGTGAAGTTACTTAGTCATGGTTGTGTAAAGCTGTACAACTCTAGAGCCATTCACTTGCAGGAATACAGATCTGTAGAGATTTGGCCCGGTCATGCTATGCAGTGTTGTCATGTGCATATTTGTGTCTGTGAAGCTATATACCTCAGCTTTTTTAAGCTTGGGCCTCACACATATGTTTTGGGGGTATATGTGTTGAGGAATTTTGATTATTGGGTCTCTACCAATTAATAAGGTACAGTCCAATGTAAACCATATGTCCAACTGTTGTGGATTTTTGCAGCAGATTTTACCTGCTGCGAAGGATGAAATCTGTGGCTAAATGTACATTTAAATCTACAACAAAAGCAACTTTTAACTGATGCAGATTTTATTGCCGAGTTTATCCAAATTTTAAGGCTGGTTAAACAACATATTTTTTACTATATGTGCATAAATTCAACTTTTGACTTCATATCACACTGTGATTCTATAACATTGAACCTATAAGACAAAGGAGCTGCGGTCCGGTATACAGTTAGAGTTGTGCATCTATGCAGCTTTTTGTTTTGTTTGAACTTTGAGTTTTCAAAGGCCTTACAAGTATACAACATTTTCCAAATAGAGTACAAGTATATAAAGTACAGGCAACTAAGAACTAATCAAATCCTTTTCCTGTAAAAGCTCAGTTGTGAAATGGAATGAAAAAGGGTCTAACAGCAACTATATATTAAAACACTTTGCTTTTGATCTGTAGAACTTTGCAGCTGCATTCAGTTGATGGAGTAACCTTCAAAATGAAATCCTCAAAGTAAAGCCTTTGTTAATAATAAGATTATTTTTTTCCCAATAGATACAAAGTTGCTCACACAAATAAACAGTAACGCAGATAGACCAGAGTGATATGCTGCTTATATCTTTGGATAACCAAGAGACTGTTTTTCTGTTTTGCTTCTACAATATTCAATGAGATCTATGGGTCCACAAAGGCAAATGGCCAGGATCTGAGTTATGTTTGATCCTGGACATTGTGGCGAGGTGCCAGTGGTCAAAGACATCCAACACACCCCAGATGCACCCTATCTTCTGTGCATGTAAAGTAGGTGTTGCAAGGGGTTAAGAGAAATGCAATTGACACTAATTTTTCATTGTATAACCATTGTATTTCCATATCAGGGGGCATGTGAGTTTATCAGATTAATGGTAGGCCATGTTTTGCAGGGTGATGCCTGTTGCTGATATAAATAGTGGGGTGTAGTTGTTGCTGTGATCAATTGAGCCACTGTTGGGAGGAGAGGGGAAGCAAGCACAAGGATCTGTGGAAGAGGTTGGGTGCAGCCAAAAGCACTGAGATGTGAGAAGGCCCTAGAACCTTATGACCACAGAGTTATAATCCTACTGGTCAGTGACTTGCTGTATTGCTGTCAAGTTGCAGGTCTACCAAGCATAGAGAGTGTGAGTGCATATCCCTGTGCCCTGGTAAGCATGATTCCTGGAGCCATGTCAGGCTTTTTGTGTGGCTCCAGGGATCTGTTGCTTGATCCTGCAAGAGCTGAGAGGTTGAAACTCAGTTTCAACTCTTAAAGGCTCTTTTAGGTAAGCCGAAATCTTCTTTGAATGAGTGAATGTTGTTATGGTTAGCTCGTTCACTTGTGCACTCAAGCAGATACGTCATTGGCTCATTCAAATGAGAAATTGTTCAGAATTGTTCAGTTTTTCACATTCCCTGTATAAGTGAATGAGCAGGATTGAACCAGCGCTGTTTAAACCAAATGAGAAGTGAACGAGCCAATGAGGATTGTTATGCCTATATATAACGAACGAAGAGCGAAAAGCAAATGATTATCATTCATCATTCAGTTGTTGGATCACGTTTAGACTGAATGATTATAATTTACTTTTACTCACTTGAATGAATATTTGAACAATAATTGTTCCATCTAAACACACCCTAACTCTGTATTGCCAGGTAGTAAAAATTGTGTAGCCACTTTGCCGCCAAGTAAAAATTGTTTCTCCTTATTCCCCAAGACAACAACTTTTTAAAATCAAAATAGACCAATTCTCTAAAACACTGCAATGATAGCAAGAAAAGACACCACTAAGGAAGTGTAAATACGAAGGCAACAATAAAATAAATATGAAGCAACCCATGTGGGAACTTGCTTACAATCAGTAGATAGGCAGATACAGTAATAAAGTGTGAATAGGGGTATGAGATTATTCAGACTCTACCTTCTAGCATCAGTCTAATATGGAATAAAGTACTGCTTACTGGGATTGAAGTGTCCCACTAACTGTAAGAAAAACTCCATAAGAATGTGAAGATATCTACTGATTGTAAGTAAAATCCCATGTTTATTGCTTTATACTGCATTTAACATAGTAACATAGTATGTTTGGTTGAGAAAAGACATGTTCAGCCTATTACCCCCCAATATTGAGCCTATTAAGTCTGGCAATCTGAACAATCCTTGGATCAACAACCCTCCTGAAGTATAAGGCCTCATGTCCATGGGGAAAATCAGGGTCCCTCCTGCCCCACGGACATGAGCGCTTAAAATAAGAATTAACTCACCTCTCGCACGCTCCGGATCTTCCCTTCGTCGCGGCTTCATCTTCTCTCCCTCGTGGCCGGATCTTCTTTCTTTGGCACGGCGGATGCGCACAGCACGTCGGTTGCGTGCCGCGCATGCGCCGGCTCGAAGAAAAAAGAACAGGCCACGACGGAGAGAAGATGAAGCCGCGAAGAAGGGAAGATCCGGAGCAGGTGAGTATATGCTGATTTTGGTCTCCCGCGGATCCGGACGGCTTCCATAGGCTTCAATAGAAGCCTGCGGGAGCTGTCCCCGCGGGACACCCGCACGAAGCTGGAGCATGGTCCATTTTTTTCATGCTCCATTTTTTTTAAAATCGCTTTTATTGACCATTCGCGGGTATTTATCTACCCGCGGGTGGTCAATGCATCCCTATGGGATGCGGATCCGCATACGGGTGATCCGTTGCGGATCCTAATTCATAATTTGCCCGTGGACATTAGGCCTTAGTGACTAAAACATGTTATATTGTAACACTCAAGAAAGGCTTCCAGGCCCCTCCTAAACTCTTTTATTAAGCTCACCTTCATAATGTTCTCAGACAGAGAGTTTATAGTCTCATTACTCTTACATTAAACAACCCCTTTTTCTGTTGGTGTAGAACACTTATTTCCTCTAAACGTAGAGGTTTTTCCCCTTTTTAGTAGCACAGTCCAGGGTATATGGGAGAGATCTCTGTATTGTCCCCTATATATTTATACATAGTTATTAGGTGGCCCCTCAGCCGAAGTCCACCCATTCCATTTATTAATTTAGATGTCCACCTTTGAACCTGCTCAAGCTCTGATATTTTCTGCTTGAGTACTTGTGGCCAAAACTGTACACAATATTCCATGTGTGGTCTGACCAGGGATTTATAAAGAGGAAGAACAATATGCTCATCATGTTCCCCTTGACCTCTTCTGATACACCTCATGATCCTATTTGCCTTGGCAGCAGCTGCCTGACACTGGTTGCTACATTTAAATTTACAGTTAACTAAAATTCCCAAGTCTTTTTCCATGTCAGCTTTCCCAGTGGTTTCTCATTTAGGTGACATGTATTTTCCTGCACAGGTGCATAACCTTACATTTAGCACTGTGTTAAACCTCAATTGCAACTTTTCTGCCCAATGATCTGCAAATATTAATATTTTACTGTGCAATCCTGCTAGGTCACTAATTAATGTATTAAAGAGAATAGGGCCCAATCAGAGTATGTACCATTAATAACCAGCCCCTGGTTTCTATCACTGAGACAGTTGCTCACCAACTTACACACATTCTCACCCAGACCTAGTGTTCTAAATTGTTGTTGTTTACTGCAAAATTTGGTCCTGCTCATACTGCACCTGGCTGAGGTGTCCCCCATTAACAGGATATTCATAATCACGAATCCCCTGTATTTATAAGTGGAGTGCTTCTGTGGCTTCTCCCACATCCTCCTACCTCCTTCACCATTGATTGAGTACACAGTATTGGCTGTGAATACAGGCAGATACAGAGCAGCCATTAGTCAATGTTCGGGGGGCAGGAGGAGGTGGGCAAGTGCTAGGGGAACACTTCATTCATGAATTCAATGCGCTCTTAACTATGCTGTATTCTGTGCTAGGTACTACTATAACTGAATGGTACAATTGTTGTGCTGTTTGTGCTAATAGTGCAGATAATACAAAAGTACATGTCCCTAAAATATGCTGTTTTTAAATAGGGTAGTATATTTTGGTGACAGATCAATTTTAGTATATCCAAAATAAGGAGGAAGTCAGAAGAGTCTTCTAGTAGATATATTACAAACTTTATTATCTCTCTTGAATTATAAAAAAAAAATCACACAATGAGTTCACTTTAACGTCCCTAATGCTTCACAAATGTTACCTGATGCTGATCATTCATAGTGTCCGATTATTCTTTTCACTTAATTTTACTGTATTTTTAAAATATGAGGCATGAATTCACAATCTACTCTTCACAAAACAATCTGTAGCCAAGAAACAATTCCTGAAGGAATGGTTGGTATCATTTGAACAGGATGTTTTATTAATCTTAATCTTGTTTAATTTCAATTATCTCCTTCTGTGATAAATTATTAAATCATGTGTATGTGTTATGACACTATAGGTTTCTTTAATTACTTCTTCTCTTGCAACCATAGATACAAAAATATATTTTATGGAGACGGCTTTGTGTTACCTTCCTGTATTAAATATTCTAGATTTTCATTTGTTTGGTAGAAATCTATATAATTACTTTGCAGCATAACATTTTTCCTAACATTACAGGGATATATGTATCAAAATTACCTAAAAACATAATCATTTTCTACACCAAAGTCAGAAAGGGATGGCAAGGGTCAAAATATGTTTTTATGTGCTGTGATTAACATTTAATTCCATATAGAACCTAAGGCTGGTTTAGACACAACGATTCCCGCTCAAAAATCGCTCAAAGCCGTCTTTTGAGCCAGAATCGTTGGGTCTAACTGCACTGACATTGTGCAGTTTTCGTTAATAAGTCGCTGATCGTTCTTTATCAGCCCTATCAAGAGTTCACAGCGGGATACTGCTGATACTATTGTTTCAGCTGTTTCCCGCGCCATGAACACAGCCGGGGTATGAAGAACACAGCGGTCCAGCTGTGTTCTGCATACCCCGCACGGAGCGCTCAGCTGTAAGACGTCTTTTGAGCGATAATCGTTGTGTCTAAACCAGGTATTACTTTTAGGTTTCTGTACATAAGGCCATTAACACATAGTCTAACTTTTGTGAAACATGTATGGGAAATACTATCTAAAGTGAGAAGATATCACCAGTTAAGAGACAAACGAGTATCCCCTTGGGTTCACAGACAAAAGAAATTCAATGTCTGCATGAATATTACCCTCCTTATCCTCACTTATGGCTTGTTCTGCTGCTAACCCTCAATCTGGCTCTTCTGCTTTCTCTCCAGATGTAATGTATTAGCTTCTAACTTATATTTTTGACAATAAACAAATGTAAGAAACAAATATGCTCACCACTTGTAAATGTCAATTCACCCAAACCATATTTATTAGTGTGGGGGGAAAAAACTACATGTATAGATGAATGTGCACGTAGATCCATGTTACATACTTTTATGCATGGAAAAGAAAACTGAAGACAATTCTTTGATCTCAACTGCTGGAATTCTCTATTCTTGACCCTTGACTTTATTTCTGCCTTCATCTTTTGCCTTTTTCCTGGTGCCACTGCCATTTTAACCTGTGGGTCCAACCTATGACTTTACACCAATTTTGCCTTTGTCTTCTGGTTACTGTAATGCAATTACCACTGATCAAACACTATCCTTAAAACTGGAGACCTACCAAAAACTAGGTAGCAAGAATCAAAAACCATAATGTACCTGTTAATGATAGTAAAACTCACTCACAAAGCACAGTGCTGGATAGGTAGTGCAATTTTTAATTTATGAGTACTTAGTAAAATCTTTTAAGAAAAAAAGCAAAGCCTAGCTGGAAACAAGCTACAATGTTAAAATAAAGACAGAAAGCACATATCATCACAATAATTTCATCTGCCCCAACCTGCTCTCGGTAAGAGAGAGAAAACAATCTTGTACATATTGTACTTTTTATTGGCTAACAAAAAGCAATTATGTTAAAAAATGATGTTAAACTTGAGCCATTAACATCATTTCTTTTTGTTAGCCATTAAAAGGTATCATATCTACAAGATTATTTTCTTTCTCTTACTGAGAACAATAATATTGTTTTCAGCTGGTTAGCACAGTGCCAAACTTCTTTTCTTTTTCCCAACTTATATTAATACTACCCATTATGGATTAGCATTATGGCTTATGCTAAAAATGTAAAATTGCATCAAAGTACAAGTGTAACATGCAGATTTCAATGTGGATTTTTGTTCAAATTTTGACTTGGTTTTCACCCCCGTCATTTGAAGAAATGAAATCCGCACTGAAAATCCACATCGTGAATTGACATGCTGCAAATTTGAAAGGGTTTTGCTGGGACTAATATATTAGTAACCTATCCTCAGCATAGGTCGTGATTGGTGGGAATCCATCGCTGAGATCTTCGCGAATCAGCTGTTTGAAGAGCCCTCCTCTCAAGCCTTCAACTTCATGTTCGTTGATCACATGGCCTAGAAGCAGCTCAGTCCATTCAAGTAAATGGGATTGAGCTGCTATACATGGCACAGCTGCTATGAAATGTATCTGCCTGATATGCAGTGAAGCTGCTGCAGTGCTCACTCAAGCGCTGTGTCTAATTCAAACAGCTGATTGTCAGGGATCCCAAGCAGTTGACATCCACTGATCTGATCCTGAGGATAGCTCATCGATATCATAGTCCTAGAAAACTTTAAAATGCAAACCACAGGTTAAAGGGGTTGTCCCGAGGCAAAAGTGAAAATTTTTGTTTTGCCCAGTCCCCCTTCTAAAGCAAACATTACAATTTACACGTTTAAAGCGTTTTAAAAGATGGTTTATACTCACCATTCCAGCGTTTCATGAACTTATAAAAGCTCATCTTTAAAGATGGCCGCCGGTCCTTTCCCAGGGATGCACTGCGGTTTTCTCCCATGGTGCACCGTGGGCTCTGTGCGGTCCATTGCCGATTCCAGCCTCCTGATTGGCTGGAATCGACACACGTGACGGGGTGGAGCTACGCGGTGATGCGTAGAAGGGGGCGGAGCCAGAACGCCGCTCGTGCCTGGACTGACTAGAAGGGAGAGGACCCTTCTGCGCAAGCGCGTCTAATCGGGCGATTAGATGCTGAAATTAGACGGAGCCATGGAGATGGGGACGCCAGCAACGGAGTGGGTAAGTGAATAACTTCTGTATGGCTCATATTTAATGCACGATGTACATTACAAAGTGCATTAATATGGCCATACAGAAGTGTATAACCCCACTTGCTGCCGCGAGACAACCCCTTTAAGTTACTCTGCGCATTCTTTTTTTATACATCTTATTCGCATCACTGATACTGTAAAATGCAGTGAATTTTCACTGCCAATTCTGCTGCAGAAAATATGAAGCATTTTCGATACATGTGAACCAAGCTTAAAAAAGGAAGTGCAATGTAACTCACTCACACCGGGAGAGTCCTCTACACAATACCCACTTCCCCCTCCACTGCTCCACTACAGTCTTTGTTCACCCATGTGCTGCTCTACTTCAGTCTCTCTTCAACAACAGAATAACAAACATCTCTTTTCTCTCCCACTTTTTGCATTTTAATGTTTTGTATAAAAATGAAAGAAATGACCAACAACATTTTTGTACAGCTCTGTTACCTATACATTTTTACTTTTATAGCTTTATTTGGATTTCATTTATTGGATTAATTTATTACAGTGTAAGGCCTCATTCACACGAGCATGTGCTGATGCGTACATGGGTGCGCACAAAACCAGCGTACTCATGTACATGCAAAAACATGCGTAAATGCAGGTCCGTGCAGTATTGCTTTCAATTGGGCCATGGTTGCTGCCAGCGGCCCCATTGAAAGCGATGGTCTGCCGGCCCCCTTCAGTGATTTTTCAGGGAAGGGCTTTAAATATAAGCTCTTCCCTGAAAATCATCCCCGGCATGTGTAAAAAATAAGAAAAAAAAAATACTCACCTCTTCGGTGCTGTAAGGGCTTGGCGAGCCTTCTCTGCTCTGTCCCTGGCAGTGTAATGAAGTTTTTCCAGCAGGCGGGGGTTTTAAAATCCCCACCTGCTGAAAGGGCTGTATCTGATTGGCTGAGCACTCAGCCAATCACAGGCAGCCCTCAGCCATTCATTGAATGACAGCTGAGCACTGCCTGTGATTTAATTCAATGAATGGCCGAGCGCTGCCTGTGATTGGCTGAGCGCTGTGACCAATCACAGGCAGCGCTCAGCTATCCTTCAATGAATGGCTGAGCACTGCCTGTGATTGGCTGAGCGCTCAGACAATCAGATGCAGCCCTTTCAACAGATGGGGATTTTAAATCCCCACCTGCTGAAAGAACTTCATTACAGTGCTGGGACCCAAGCGGCTAGAAGCGCCTGAGCCCCGGCAAAGGAGAGGTGAATATATATATATATATATATATATATATATATATATATATATATATATATTTATATTTATTTTTTAAACAAGCTAGGAATGATTTTCAGAGTAGGGCTTATATGTAAAGCCCTTCCCCCGAAAATCACTGCAGGGGTGCCGGCATCCTATTGCTTTCAATGGGTCCGCCGGCAGCAGAGGCGGCTCCATTGAAAGCATTGGCAGAAAATCGCGAGCCTGTGTCACAGCTGTCACAGCTGTGACAGCTGTGGCAGGTGATTCTTTACTCCCCATGGGGAGTCCCCTTGTCATTGAACACAGTGACAGAGCTGTCACAGTGTTCAGTGACAAGGGGACTCCCCTTGGGGAATATTGACGCACACCACAGACCTATGGTGCATGCATGTCCTATGTTTTGCAGGTACGTGCGTTTGCACGCCTATAAAACAAGGACATGTGAACACACAATAGGGAAAAAATGGTTCTAATAGATGCGTGTTTTTTTGCAGACATATGTACGCACATAAACACGCTTATCTGAATGAGGCTTAATAGAAAAAAGTAATTAAACATCGTCCTCATGTTTTGTAGTAATATTACAATATGCAGTATAAATTATTAAAAAGGTCCTAAAAAACTAACCCAGCTGAAGGTAGTGGACAAGCAACAAAGAGGTCACAATTATATCTGATGCTTATATCTCCCACTGATATCAAAGAAAGGGTTAAATATTCACTGACATTTGATGGCCTGTGATAAAAATATGCATCAGATTTTATTTGTCCTTTTGATTCCATCATAATGAAACATAAGATAACTCTGGTAATTATTTAATTATTTATTATATAAGTAATTATTATGCTATAAAAGACTTTCAATTTATTTTCCATCAAATGATTAGGTTGGAAACTTAATTTTATGAGATGATAGATGACAATAGATGTTAATGACTATGTTAATAGCATCAGTGCTGTTTAATCTCAGGTCATAAAAAGGCATACATTATTTGAAAGCATTTGAAGTAGCTTCTGAAATATGTTTTCTTGGTCTGCCCATGACAGCACCATAAATTCTTGTTCCATACAATATATTGATGAAGAATCCTAAGTATGTGTGTAGCATGTATTTTATAACATTCCATCTTTATAAGCTACATGTTATGTTGTTATTGTTATTGGTTGTATAATAAATGAATTTCATTTGTAACTATTTAACATGTATTTTATATATTATAATAACAGTAGAAAATTGCACCATTGTACAATGCATACAGTAAAAGGCATTTTGTCATACATTTGGTTTTATTTAGATTGTCCATAGTATAAAGAGGTCAGTTCTGTCCTAAGCAATGATTGCTCTCATCTGAATATTTGCTTCCTTGATGCTTTATTTTAAAGGGATACATGTACAGCTCTGTATATTTAGTAGTAGCAGTGCCTGGTATTGCATCTAATTTCCATTCATTTGTAGGCAGCAAAGTGCAGTGAGCTATGATAACAGGCACAGTCACCACTAAAAGTAGAGCCTAGTGAAAAAATTGGTTGTGGTACTAACTGGAGCAACACTGGCCTTTCAATCAGCTGATCTTGAGGTTGCTGCAAGAATCACTATTATCTACCTAGTTTCCCTGAAAATAAGACATAGCATGATTTTCCAGAATTTTTGAGGATGCAAAATGATTTTTCAGGCTTTTTGAGGATGCTTGAAATAGAAGCCCTACTCCAAAATTAAGCCCTGCTAACAGTTAATTTAAAAAGTCAATTTAAATAGTGTCCAGGTAGCTATACATGTAAAACAAAGTTAAAGCTTTTTGAACAAAAAATAATATGACACTGTCTTATTTTCGGGGAAACATGGTAATAGAAATAAGCCTACATGCTTTTTCTTGCACCACACTTTGATCCCTTTGTTGTAACTTTGGTGTATGGTGTTGGTGTCATTAGATGACACACATGCTCACCGGCGCTGTAAAATCATCAAATGTGAGTTTAATACATTCAGGGACCTGTCAGGAGGGTAAAAAAGTTACACTGTTAAGTCTATGGGTGGTGCTGCTGTGCTTCAGGCATGTGTGTAACATACACTGCTAAGCTGCACCATACACTGCCCAACTAAGAGCAATAGAGAGACAGAGAGAGAGAGAGCACTAGAGAGACAGGGTGAGAGAGTGATAGAGACAGGGAAAGCGATAGAGAGACAGTGATAGAAGAAGAGATAGAGAGACAGCGATAGAGAGAGACAACAATAGAGAGACAGGCACAGAGAGAGCGATAGACAGGCAAAGAGAGAGAGCAATAGACAGGCTGAGAGAGAGCAATAGACAGACAGAACAAGAGAGCAAGAGAAAGGCAGAGAGAGCAAAAGAGAGACCCAGAGAAAGCAATAGAGAGACATAGAGAGAGCAATAGAGACAAAAAAAAAGAGAGCGATAGAGATAGCGAGAGACAGACAGAAAGAGACAGAGGGAGAATGAAAAAGACAGACAAAGAGATACAGAGACAGAAAGAGAGAGAGATAGACAGACAGAAACAGACAAAGAGAGACAGATGACAAAAGAGACAGATAGAGAGTGAGAGACAGAGAGACAGACAGATACACAGAGAGACAGACAAAGTAAGAAAAGGTGGGTTTTAGATTATTTTTTTATGACAGTTCAAAAATAAAGAATATCTAATAATCTGGCATCTATTAAGGTTTAGAAATGACAGATTAAAAGAAATCATTGCATGTGATTAATGATTTTTAAACAAAATATTGAAAATGTGTTGGAACCTGGCATTGCTTGATATCCTTTGGAAAATAAGAAGAAAACAGCACAAATAGGTCAATCCAATTATATTGTTAATGTTTTTCAACATAGTTTAAAAGCAAAACATAAAATTAATATTATTCCCCCAACCTACTTTGACAAAGTTACTACATCATAACCCTATCTACATCCAGTAATATGAAATAAAATGCTTTGTTCCATCTACGGCACAGTAAAATGACCCTGGAGAAACAGATGTCTGACTTATATTCTACAAAATCAAATTGAGTTACTTTTATAGCAATATTTTCTACAGTACATTAATGTTAAATGAATAAAAATGACATTAGTGAAAAAAGATCTACATGATACCTGGAGAGAAGTCCAGATGGTCACTTCTAACTGGCTAATCTAGTAAACTCTGCGGAGAGTCAGGATATTGATTGAATTTCTGTTTATAAATGCAGGCCCCATACTTACACATGTCCACACTGATATCAGTTTCTCGAAATCCAATATAAATGTGTAGATCAGGATGCTGTTAGCAGCAGCCTAATAAACTGTCAATTCCATCTGAGGACTAATATTTTACATGTTGCTTGTAATTTTAATAGATTAACCTATGCTGTAATTTGTAAATTGTTCAGAAATGTTCCGAAATGTTTGGAATGTTTTACGCTTACAGTACATGATAAGCCTAAGGCCTCTTTCACACGACCGTATACGTTTTTTCGTTCACCTGTATGCCCTGTAAAAGCACACCAATGAAGAATTGCCACAATCAAGTTCCGCACTTTAGCCATGTATTTTTCTGTCATTCACACAGGCCACTGCTGCGCAGCGGCAAAAGAATTTGCAGGAGCGCGGAATGCTATTGCTCGCTGCAAAATGCTCGGAATGATTAATAAAGCTTAAGGCCTCGGTCAGACGAGCATTTCTTCTTGCCATGAATAGGCACGCAAAAAGATTGCCCCTCGCGTGTGGAAAAAAAATAACGTGACCGGGTAAATTCCAGCTATTTGAAGTAGCCCACTCACACGATCAGAGGTGCGTTGTGCATGTTTTCCAGCTCCCATAAGAGTCCATGGAAAGCACGCTCCAAAGATAGGACACGTCCTATCTTTGCACGCACCACGGACCTTTAGGTGCGAGTTGTACTAGCATGTCCTATCTTTGGCAGGTGTGAGTATTTTGCGCCTCTAAAAAACATACATGTGAACATAGGAAAACTTTTGGATTACCGTTCATAAATCTTTTTGGAGGTGAATGCAAGAAACCTCAAAATTCTGGAAATAATTTTTTGCCTTTTTTGGCACTTTTTATTGTGTGGCAGACAAGCAGTGCAAATACGCTTAAGCCCATGTGTAGCTGGTCTAAGGGCTTAGTCATACGGGCACATCGGCACCCGTACATGGGCGCCGATGCGTCCATGTGACTGTGCCCTTAGTGCAGGAAGCAGACGGCCGCACTTCAAGATGGAAGTCTCTCTGCAGCGCCAGAGAAAAGAACATGTAACCGGATTCATTGCCGGTCATATGTTCTTTTTTCTCTGCTGCGGGTAGTCGTCCATCCTGAAGTACAGCCGTCTTCTTCCTGCATTAAGGGCACAGTCACACGGGCGCATCGGCGCCCATATAAGGATACAACTTATTTATTAGAAACAGACCTAAAAAAGGGGAGGAGGTGTTGCATTGTATGTTAGGAAAACATTCATCTCCACAGAGATTCAAGCATCAGAGCATGGTAGTTCTGTTGAAACTGTTTG
Organism: Eleutherodactylus coqui; assembly: GCF_035609145.1. NCBI lineage: Eukaryota > Metazoa > Chordata > Amphibia > Anura > Eleutherodactylidae > Eleutherodactylus > Eleutherodactylus coqui. The sequence continues at coordinate 386,855,505 of NC_089837.1, read as the reverse complement.
GGTAAGAATACAAGGAGAGAACAACAGAAAGGACACCATTGTAGGCACTAACTATAGGCCACCTGGACAAGCAGGAGATATGGATGAACTCTTTATACATCAGATGGCCAAGCTCTCATTAAAGTATGACAGTGATTATGGGAGATATTACTATCATGACATTTGTTGGGAATCTCTCTCAGGTAAAAGTAATGGATCCAACAAATTCTTATCTGCTTTTGCTGACAACTTTATCTTCCAAAAGGTAGAAGAGAAAACATGGGAATCTGCTATCTTGGACCTAATTCTTACCCAGAGGGAGGATATGTTTGAGGAAGTAAGAGTGGCTGGGACCTTAGGAGGCAGTGATCATGCTATCCTTGAATTTTGGATAAAAAGAGGAGGAAGACCTGAGAAGACTCAGACCTCAAGGTTGGATTTCAGAATTGCAGATTTTAATGAACTCAATAAGAAGATAGAAAGAATCCAATGGCTGGATGTGCTAAAGGACAGGAATGTGAAAGAAGGTTGGGAAATATTGTGAAATGAGATTCTCAAAACACAATCGTTAACAATCCCTAAAAGAAGGAATTATGGGAAGCATTTAAAGAGATCAAGATGTATACACAGAACTTGCACACGTTAAAAAGGAAGAAAAATATGTTTATCAAATGGAAGGAAGGGGGAATATCCAAAGAAGACAATAATGCAGTCTGCAGAAACTGTAGGGAAAGTGTCAGAAAAACTAAAGCTAATAATCAATTGAGGCTTGCAACAGAGGCCAAAAGCAATAATAAAGGATTTTGGGGGTATGTCAAAAGCAAAGCAAAGTCAAAGATGCTTTTGGATGCTTACAAGATCAAAATGGGGAATTGGTTAAGAATGATGTTGAGAGGGCCTATCTTTTAAATTCCTATTTTGTATCTGTCTTCTCTCAGAAAGTAGATGGAACATTAACTGATCTTCCCTGTGCTATTGGGGGAATAGAATAATGCAGGCTATCTATAAACAGAAAGATGGTGAGGGAACACTTAGCTAACTTAAATGAATTCAAGTTTCAAGGTCCAGATGAATTACATCCTAGGATACTAAAGGAAGCAGCAGAGGTAATTGCTAAACAGCTCAATATAATCTTTGAAAATTCCTGGAGAACAGGAGAAGTCCAAGAAGATTGGAAAAGGGCAAATGTTGTCCCTATCTTAAAAAAAGGGAAGAAGGTGGATCCAGGAAACTCAAAACCTGTGAGCCTAACTTCTATACCAGGAAAGATCTTTGAACAAATTATTAAACAGCATGTATGCAAGTACTTGGATACAAATGGAGTAATTAACCAGAGCCAGCATGGGTTTGTAGCAAACTAGTCATGGCAGTATCATTGACTGGGTTGATCAAGGAAATGCGGTAGATATAGTATATCTTGACTTTAGTAAAGCATTTGACAAAGTATCTCATAGGCCTTGATCACGCGGGCGTTTTTTCACGCGATTTGCGGATCGCATGACGGATGCGCATCCGCAAATCGCGTGACCGGTGCCCGCAAATCGCCCGAAAATCTGCTCCTAGCCGCGTTTCATTAGAAATGGGCCGGAGCTGTCCAGTGCATTGCATTCAATGGAGACGGCAATAGAGCCGTCTCCATTTAAAGCAATGCGCTGCGGGCGAGCCCGGGATGCATTGTCGGGAAGGGCTTAAATATATAAGCCCTTCCCTGCAATTCATCCTAAAATGTGTAAAAATAAAAAATATATATATACTCACCTTCTCCCGGCAGCCGGAGCTCCGCGCAGCCGTCCTGCAGTGGGTGTGAAGGGGGTGTGAGTCAGACCTGCCCCCTGATTGGCTCAGCGCTGAGCCAATCAGAGGCATGTCTCACTCACACTCATTCATGAATTCATGAATGGATGTGAGTCAGACCTGCCCCTGATTGGCTCAGCGCTGAGAGGCAGCAGTCACTCACCCATTCATGAATTCATGAATGGGTGTGTGAGTGAAACCTGCCTCTGATTGGTCAGGGCTGTGACCAATCAGAGGCAGATCATTCAGCAGGCGGGGATTTTAAAGCCCCGCCGGCTGAAAAGTGCCGAGAAGCAGTTCAGGAGAACTGACAGCGGCCGCGGCTGGACTGCGGCTGCAGCGGAAAGGTGAGTATACAATTTTTTTTTATTTTAACACATTTTAGGATGAATTGCAGGGAAGGGCTTATATATTTAAACCCTTCCCGACAATTCACCCCGTGCACGCCGGCAGCCCATTGCTTTCAATGGAGCGGCTGTATTGCCGGCTCCATTGAATTCAATGGGCAAACATCGTTCTTCTCTGTCACAGCTGTTACAGCTGTGGCAGAGAAGAATGATTTGTCTTCTATATGTTCTCAATGGGGTCGGCGCTGCTGCCGCCGGCCCCATTGAGCGCATATAGAGAAGAGAACAGGAATCGCAGATCGCAGATAGGTGCGATCTGCGATTTCTGTTCTATAATTTATCGGACGAGCGCATAAAAAGCGCTCATGTGTCCGATACCATTGCAAAGCAATGGTTTTATAAAATCGCCGGACGCATGCGCATGCGCAAATCGCGGCTAAAAACGCCCGTCTGACTAAGGCCATACCATGCGTATTGAAAAAAATGACCAAATATGGGATTGACAATGCAACTGTTAGGTGGAGTCACATCTGGCTGAGTGATCGTACTCAAAGAGTGGTCATAAATGGCTGCACATCCAAGTGGAAGAATGTATCTAGTGGGGTCCTACTGTCCTAGGAGCAGTGTTGTTCAACAATTTTATAAATGATCTGGAGGAGGGAATTGATGGGAAACTGATTTGCAGATAACACAAAGCTGGGAGGGATAGCTAACACTAAGAAAGAGAGGGAGATTATTGAAAAAGATCTAGAAAAGCTTGAACAGTGGGCAGCGACTAACAGAATGGAATTTAACAAGGAGAAATGCAAAGTCCTACATCTGGGCAAGAAAAATGAAAAAAAGCACATACAGAATGGGAGGAATTGGGCCAAGCAGCAGCACATGTGAAAAAGACTTGGGTATACTAATAGATCATAGACTGAGCATGAGTCAAAAGTGTGATGCAGCAGCCAAAAAGGCAAACACAATTCTGATATGTATTAAGAGAAGCATAGAGTCTAGATCACATGAGGTAATTATTCCCTTCTACACTTCCTTATTCAGACCTCATCTAGAATACTGTGTCTAGTTCTGGTTACCCCACTTTAAAAAAGACATAGACAAACTGAAGCAGGTTTAGAGAAGAGTTACCAAGATGGTGAGTGGTCTGCAAATTATGTCCTATGAGGAACGGTTAAAGGATCTGGCAATATTTAGCTTGCAAAAAAGAAGGCTGAGAGGAGACTTAATAGCGGTCTACAAATATCTGAAGGGCTGTCACAGTGCAGAGGGATCAGCCCTATTCTCATTTGCACAAGGAAAGCCTAGAAGCAATGGGATGAAACTGAAAGGGAGGAGACACAAATTAGATATTAGAAAAAACTTTCTGACAGTGAGGGTGATCAATGAGTGGAACGGGTTGCCATGGGAGGTTGTGAGTTCTCCTTCAATGGAAGTCTTCAAACAAAGGCTGGACAAATATCTGTCTGGGATGATTTAGTGAATCCTGCACTGAGCAGGGGGTTGGACCAGATAACCCTGGAGGCCCCTTCCAACTCTACCATTCTATGATTCTATGATTTGATGTGAGCTGCACAGGAGTTTCTATTGACTCCTATAGAAGCAGGAGTCTATGAAAACTTCTGTGCAGGAAAAGAAGATTCCGAACTGCTTACAGCAGGACATTTAAGACATGCTGCCCAGAAGCACATTTTAAATACCCCGCTGTAAACTTCTGTTAGTCCCCGCAGGGATGAGGGGACTAACAGGAGTTTTAACAGCACATTTTAAATGTCCTGCTGTAAGCAGCATGGTATTTATCCAGGCCCGCTGTAGGAAAATTCCCCAGCAGCGGCGGGCAGTACGGGACTCCCTCTACCTCTCTCCCTAAGAGATTTCCCTATCATGGAGAGAAAGTGGGGCAGGGTTATAGGGTTTCCCCGAGGCTTCTTCGAGAGCATGGGTGGAGGGGGTGGGGCTTGCAGGTTCCGCTCCTAGTCCTGCTCTATAGCCCCGCCCCATCTACTTCTGCTATGGGAATCCCTGTGAGATGCCATGTAACTCTGTCCCCTCTCTCTATCCCTGCCTCTATCTATATGCTGTGGGGATCCCCATAGAGACAGAGCAGGCTATGGGTTAATCCCCCATAGCAGGGAGACAGAGTAAGGCTACGGAGGATTATCCATAGCTCTCTCTCTCCATGTTATGGGGAAATCCAGAAGCCCTGCGGGGCTTCTTCTCTTTCTCCTCCATGAAACAGCTCTTTATACATGTGAGCAGCAATTTTTCTTGCGTGGCTATTTGTGCGCATGAAAAATGCTCGCCCAACCGAGGCCTAAATGATACGCTTTTTTCCATTCCCCCACAAAAAAACAACAATTATACAATGGATGATATGTACTTCAAAATGCTTCCATCGCTAAATAAAACTTGGCCCGTAAAAATCAAGCCCTCAAACTGCTATGTAATTGAATAACAAAAGGTATTTTGGAATGCGACAAGGACAATAACAAAAATTTTGCTTGGTTATTAAGGTCAAAATAGGCTGGTCTCCGAGGGATGGATAGGAATCTTTATTGTTTACCTACAGTGGAAAAAAAGTTCAGTTGTGGATCTTTCTATTCCCTATACACAATAATGGTATAGTCAAACGAGCGATTTTTAAGCGTGTGTATAGGCGCATGAGAAAAAAAAAATCGCACTCTGCGTGTAGAAAAATCGCGTGACCGGGTCTATTGCCACCCATATGTTCTATCTTTTGCAGGTGCAAATTTTTCACGCATGTAAAAATTGCACATGTGACTGCTGCGTTTGGAAAGCATTGGTTGTATGTAGATGCAATTTTAAATAATACCTATACATTTGTGTGACTGCACCCTCATACAGACAACGATAGGACATGCAATGATGTTTTTTCACGCAGACCATAGGTCCGCATGAAAAAATGGTAGTGTGTATAGCCCCATAGACTATAATGGCTCTATGCGCTAGCCATAAATTAACCTAGACAGCACACAGACCTAAATATGCCAGCATGCTGGAGGCCTTAGGTTCCTGTGATAGATGAAGTTCTGACACTTTTTCTTGAAGACTCAAAAAATGTAAGAAGAAGCTAAGTTAGCCTGGAGCCTATACAGCCTATACAGGTTTGCTTGACAGGTTTATTATTTTTCCATAGTCTGTTTCCTAGAAATTATTGCTCTCTAACAAAAATAAGTCTTACTTTCATTAGCCACACTAATATTATATATTTCAAAATAAGACTTTGCCATACATTAACCCTTTCCAATCTAATTTGTATTTTGGTTTTCCTAGGGGGCTTACTCTTTTTCTGCTGTTATACAACAGCGCTATATGCTGGTTAAAGCCAATACTGCATGAGGTGACACATTGGATAGCCTCCGACAGCAGAGAGGCTAGCAGTATACAGTAAGAGAACCCCAACAGACGTCTTCCAACATCGGAGCTGTACAGCCTTAAATCATACTGTCTTTAGACGTCAGACAGTGGATTGGAAAGGGTTGATATTACACAGATTGATGAATCACTCATTTTTCATATGAGAAGAACCCACAACTTGATGAAAGGGGTAAAATAAATTAAAGTTATACAGTTACTACTAGGGTTGCTTGTAATAATCGGCTGGGCAAAAAAATTAACAGCAAATAATGCTGGGGTCCTAGGTTCAAATCCCAACACAGATAATATCTGCATGGACTTTAAAAAAGGCCATTCAGATGTTGCCCTTGGACAGATTTGTTACAACTCCAGCACTGCCAAGCAGTAGTACTGACAATTGAGCCACCACACTTATCTGTTCTACTCCAGAGGTGGGGAAGGGCAACAAGAATAAACACAAAAAGAACATAAAAGCACCACACAGATGTTGCCCTTGGATATATTTGAACCTTAAGCTCCAGCACTGCAAGGCAGAAGGGCTAACAACTGAGCCACCATGTTTAGTCTTGCTTCTCTGGAGGAGAAGACAGAGGAACACAAAGAGAACACACAAAGTCCATGCAGATTTTGTCTTTAGACAGTTTTGAATCTGGGCCCCCAGCACTGAAACCAAACAGTGGTAATGACCAAGCCACCATGCATGTTCTTTTTTTTTCCTTGTTCATACTCCTCCTCCTCTAGAGAAGAAGAAGAAGACGAAGAAGACAAAGAAGATGAAGAAGAAGAAGGAGGAGGAGGAGGAGGAGAAGGAGGAGAAGGAGGAGGAGGAAGAGGAGAAAGAGGTGAAGGAGGAAGAGAAAGGGAAGGAGATAAAGGAGAATAAGAAAATTTTCTTCAGCTTTTTCTTTTTCTTCTTTTCTCTATCCTTCTGCTTCTCTCTATCCATAGCAGAAGGAATGGGAGGAGGAAAAGTAAGAATCTTGTTGGCTCAGTGGCTAGCACTGTTACCTAGTAATGCTAAGGTTCTAGGTTCACAACTGATTATCAACAACATCTGCATGGAGTTTGTATGTTCTTTTTCTGTTTATTATTCCTCTTCATCTTCTCCTCCTCTGGAGAGGTCAGAAGAAAGAAGTGTGGTGCCTCAGTTGTTTGCACTACTGGAGTTGTAGGTTCAAATCTGACCAAGGGCAACACCTATATGGAGTTTTTCAAAGTCCACACAGAAGTTATCTGTGATGGGATTTGAACCTAAGACCCCAGCACTGAAAGGCAACAGTGCTAATAAATGAGCCATGTTCATAAAAAGGTTCTCACTGCATTACTTTTTCAAAATTGGGTCGGTCACTACTGAATAATGGATCAAAACCAGTTACCACAAGCATCTGATGACATAGACATATCCAATTCAATTGTATTTATCAAATTCTCAAATAAATTTCCCATAAAGTTGTTTTCCTTGCCAAAAGCTTTCTCACTTAAGCAAGAGGATTAATTTTTTAACATAGTAAATGTATTCTTAATATTTCAGTTATATGTATTCAGTAATGTTACATCAAAAACGATTTTCTCCCAAAATATGAAATTGACAATAAATAAATAAATCAGACAAAAATTTAACTAAGTTGCTTAAGATGCTATAGCATGAAAGTTTTTATCTCTATAGTATGAAGCACCATACAGAACCACCAAGAGTCCTTACAGATTTGTGTGCCACCCTAGAGCTTCCTACAAATGGCAATGCCTACGTATGAGGTCTGACATTCAGATATATTGCCATTTTTCAGATTTTTGGTGGCATCCATTTTTGCTAAAAATGACAAAAGAAAGTGAGAGACATAGTGCATGACAAATTTAAATTACTTGTTACACAACCGATACTAAAACTGTTATTGATTGAGCATGCTGATAGAATAACAAATGATTTTCAGGTTCTTAGAAGCTAATACAAAAATCACATTATTTCTACCCATTTTGCTGCCAAGTTTGTAAAATAGCCACCAAACAAAAAAGAAAAGTCTCAATATCTCTATAATTAAACAAAAATATAATCTACTTCTACTCTAAATTCTGATTTACTAATACATGACCGATCCTATGTTTTCAGTTGAAATCCTTTGCTAATAATATAGGTTGAAGTCAATTTTTTCATGGCTGGTGGCATGGCCTCATGGGAAATATTTTATATGAGGTCTATATAGAAATGTCATCCATATGCTTACATTGCTTGTCATTTAAGAGATTGCCTATATTTACATAACAGTAGTCACTGCTCCCATTATGCTGTAAATTCTGGAACCCATAAAGTTAACAAACACCACACCCTGCAGAGTGTGGTCAATTTGGCTCCTTGACTTCATTAGTATGTTGTTTTAAATGACTTTTCTAGGGCTTTAATGCAAATGATCTATTCTTAGAATAGGTAATCAATATGTGATTGGTGGGGGTCTGCTGCTTGGGAACCCCACCAATCAGCTGTTTGAAGAGGCCACAATGTCTTCTCAGGCATGTGATGTCAACTTCATTAGTCCCAGTGAATGTGACTGAACGGTTGTAACAGTCTCAGCCACCATACAATGTATAGTTCTGTGCCTAGAATGTAGTGAAGAGGCTGCAGCGCTCATTCAAGCACTGCGGTCTTTTCAATCAGCTAATTGGTTGGGGTCCTTAGTGGCAACTCCTCACCGATCAGATATTGATGACCTAACCTAACAATAGGTTATCAATATTAGAGTACATCAATACTCTTTGAACGTTTTCCTTTCCAGATTTCTTACTTTAAAGGGAACATTGTTGTTAGAAGACACTTGACTTTTAAATCAGAGGTCACCCACAGAAAATTTATACCTGTAGAAGTACAGGATCCTCTAAAAGATCTGGTTTCAGAACATAAAGTATATAAACATTAAAATGAAAGACTATACGTGTAGACAGGCTTTTTATTTTCCAGCAGATGACTGATAGAATTATTATTTGCCTTTCCTTCTGCCAAGATACTTTGGTACTGTACAATAGAAATCCTTAAACATTAATGTTCAAAATCCGGATAAAAACTTATTTATTTCTCTGCTGCTTTAAATAATTATGTGTTTGGAGTCTTTTTTTTTATTTGCTGAAAGAAAGGCTAAACTGCAATTTTATGAAACTTGAAAGATCTGCATGTTGTTTCTGTAACACAAGTCATGAAAAGTTTAGGAAGGCTGCATGTATTTATTTAGGCATTATTAGTTTTAGCTATGTAATGATGTGATATATTCTTTATATCCTTAAGTCACTAAAACCTTATTGCCAAGTACAGAAATGTTGTGTTGCTTCAAACATATAAAAACATTGTTTTAACTAGTTATTGACCAAAGACATACATGTACGTCAAGGGTCACCATGGTAGAGTATGGAGCAGTGTCAAGAGTCAAGCCAACTCCATATATGGTGGATACTAGATGTATTAAACTGTTGATAACTGCCCACAATGGCCGAGATTTAAAAAGTTAGAGAGAGAGGGAGCTCCCTCTGTTCCCCATGGGCCTTTCTGCAATACGATTGCAGTGTAAAGATGGGTTGCCATGGCAGCCTGGGGCCTAGTAAAGACCTCCAGGTTTGCTATGTATTCAAGCTTATTATGTCCTACCAGTGGTTGGGACTAATAGGCTAATAATACCACGTACAATAAACTGCAATACAGTGATTGCATGTTCCCTAGTGGTACTGGAAAATGTGTCTCAATAAGTTTAATAATATTTTTCAAAATATACATATTAATAGTAAAATTAATTCTTTTAATAGTAAAATTAATTCTTTTCACAGCATTCACATAAAAATATCTAAACAATAAAGAAGAAACGTAATACTCCCATATCTGCAAAAGTTCAAACTTTTAAGATATCATATAATTTGTGATGCACAGAATAAAGAATACAAACGCCAGAACTTTGTTTTTTGGACTCCCAAAAATTGAATAAAAGTTATCAAAAAGTCATATGTACCCTAAAATGAAAATTAAAGCTCGCTGCACAAGAAACAAGCCCTCACACTGCTCCATTGATATAAAAATAAAGGTCATGGGTGTCAGAATATTGCAACAGAATGAAATAAAACAGTAGTAAAACATATATATATATATATATATATATATATATGATATAGTTGTTATGATACTGACCCAAAAAATAAAGCAAAGATTTAATTTTAACAGCATCATGAATACCGCTAAAACAAAACCCAAAATATAATGGCATAATTACATTTTTCCTCCCTTTAACTTAAAAATTATGAAAAGTTTTTAAATGCATTTTATGGAACATTAAATGGTACAATTAAAGAATACAAATCATCTAACTAATAACAATTGTTTATACAATGCCCGCACCAAACTCTTGTAACTTTCTATTCTTTGATGTGTGCATGTTTAGACCCCTTTTACATGGGATGAGCTGTTAGGCAAAGGATGCCTGACAGCACGTCCCAGTGATGCTGGCTCCAGTATTGTTACACAGGAGCGAGTATAGTTGGCATCGCTCACGGCACTGCTGGCATGGACGCTGATCAGTCAGGAGAGCGTTATCCTTCCGCCCACCTCCATTCACAGTAACCAAACACAATTCTAGTTCAGTGACTGCATGCATTTACATGGGACAATTATTGTTCAGAATCTGTAAGAGCGCAGGAATCTGAACAATTCTGAACAATAATTGCTCCATATAAAAGGGCCATTGAAGTCTCAGTGTTAGGTTGTGCTCCTGGGACCTGTATTCCTATGGGTTCCAGGAGCACACTTTCACAGGCTTTAGTATATTGTCCAATACATATCAATACCTTGTACCATAGCAATTCTATTTGTTTATGTGTGCAGGTATGTTAGGTGAGTGTTTTGGGTGTTTGTCAGTCGATGTGTCATGTCTGCTTGCTAGTCCCATTTGCAGTTCACTAGTTCACTTTCTTTTGGTGTTTAGCGTGTGTGCAGTTGCGTGAGTATATTAGGGTTACGGATCCAGCATGTCCTGCATGAATGTGACCCTCAGTTACAGGTTCCTGTTAAATGAAGTGGGCACTCCTGGTGATCGATACCCCTACCTACCTATCCAGGGGTGTAAGTAAAGGCACAGGGGCCCTGATGCAAAAGGTGAGCTGGGGCCCCCCCTCTATCTGTATCTGTACCCGTACCTATGCCTAAACCATGCTGCATAGAGACATAACTTCAAGCTTCTGGGCCCCAATGCAAAACCTGTAACAGGGCCCCCAACTATAATGCTTTATTCATAGTACTGGGCTCCCCATATGGAGAAGAGAGGCCTTATGGGCCCCCTAAGGCTCCTGGGCCTGGGTGCAACCACATCCCCTGCACCCTCTATAGTTACGCCCCTGTACCTATCTATACCCTGCCGGGATAAAGGTTATCTATGTAAAGTTGCGCTATGAATGATGTTGATGATAGTGATTTGTGCGCATGTCTGTACTGTACTTTTTACACATGCAAGGCTAGTTCATACACATGTGTGATATACCCCATTCATGGATTAAATGGCTATTTAGCCGAATGAGGTTTAGATGTGTTCTTTTCTTTGCAGATTTGCACAGTGTTTCATGCATCCTCTTATGTATTTGCACACCTCCAGAGATTTCTATGAGGACCTTTGTTGCGCAATATGCAGAAAGATATAGCAGGACCTATTTTTTGTTGGCATATTAAATTCGCCCTCAAAACACGCTCATGAGTTCATTAACATCAATGGGTTCTACTCTTTGCACATTGCGTGCGGATATTTTATGTGTGCAAAAACAAGTGCAAATATGGTCGTGTGAAGAAGCCCTTATATCAAGCACTGATATTACATCAATCAAATCAAATGTTCAGGTACAAAAAAAAGTGAAAAGGATATGGCTTTGAGAAAACATTTACGGGCTCAACAGAAACTTTGGATTTTGCCAAGAGTCCTATTGTGCATCGGATAAAGTTAGAAACAGAAAAGAGGAAGGAAAGTAGATTAGGACACATTTTAGCCACAGTTTGATTCAATATATTTAAACACCTAGTATGGTCCCTGATCACAAAGAACAAAGACTGATGGTGAATATAATAGTCCACATGTCATTAGATTTGGTAAAATTATGTTTTTACAAAATGCATGACTACGGTAAGGTTTCCCCTTACATATCTCATTTTCACTTCCAAAAATTCTAATCTTTCCACACCAAATTCAATATTTTTGGCAAAATGATTCAACATATATTATTTGATAACCAGACTTTCCAAACACTGAAAACAGGCATATCTGGAAAGTTGCTTTCTATTAAAGTCAATGTGCTTTCTATTTTAGTCTATATGTGATATGAAAAGCCAGCGAAAACATTCAGCTATTTCCTTATCACCCATAGACTATTATATACTAGTCACTCACTTAACTTATATCCATTTTACTTCTTATTTTTGTCTCACATTAGGAATTTAAACTGTTCTGTATTTCATATGTACAGTTGTACTTTACAATGAATATGAATGAGTGATCTGAAAGAAAGTAAATGCATTTAGTGTTGAGAAGAGACATCTGAGGAGGGACATAAATTTATATAGGTGTATAAATAGCCATACAAAATATGGTGAAAAGTTGATCCATGTAAATTCCTCCTAAAATACAAGGGGACACTTTTTATGTCAGGGGACAAAAAGGTTCAATCTCCAGATGCAGCAAGTGTTCCTTACCAAAGGAGCTGTAAATCTGTGGAATAGACTATATTAGTAGCTGGTTTATCAGAAACAGTTGATGACTTCGAGAAAGGACAAAATATCATCAATGCCTATGGAAATGTTTCAAACCCTTGTTTCATTGTTCATCCAGTCTGACTGCTTCTCGGGATTAGAAAATAATATTTTCCTGTTACAGGAGATTGGTTCATGCCTTATGTTTTTGGTTTTTTTTACCATCCCCTGGATTAAATGAGATTCTAAACTTTAAGCCGCCTGCACATGGGCGGATTTGAAATGCGGAATCCGGAGCAGGCGTCCGCCTCCGTGTTCCGCAGCAAATATCACCCATAGCATGCAATGGAAAAGTAATTCTTCATGCACACGAGCGGAAACCAATTGCAGTTTCCACTCATGGATAAAAATCACAGCATGCTCCATTTTTGCCTGAATTCCGCGCGATGGCTTCCATTGAAGTCATTGGAAGCCATCCAACCCGCGGCCCTCCTGCAATTGCAGAAAGGTTGCGGATTACACATCATCGCTAGGCGATGACGCGGGAAAAGCAGAAGTTTAAGTAAACATCTGTATTTCGCATGTACGACTGCAAGCCGTGCAACCATCTGCAGCACAGGGGAAGTGAAAAGAAAGCAGGTAAACGCAGACGCCGCTGCTGCCAGGGTGGGATTCCACTGCAGGATTTATTCTTTTTTTACATTGTGGGTATGATTAAAGAAGAGTATTGCAGTGCTACTCTAGGTCTGATCATTTCATAACCTGTAGAGTCCGATATATGGTGAGTCTAAAATGGCAACTGAACTTTACTTGATAGGGCTACAAGATCCAGAAAAATGGTCCAAGGCATTGCATTTACAGTTATATTATCTTGACACTTACTGCATGTTTATGTGGTAAGAGTGCAGCACTGGAGATAGTCTTAAGGAAGAAGATTAAACAATGTAGCTACCTTGGTGTTTATTTGGACTGTAGTTTTTCATGTTCCAGTGACCAAGAATGTGTTAGTATGCTTTGCTGTGAAGTACTGTTTTTTATCATTTAGGTGAAACGACTGGAATTGTAGATTTAGTTCTTCTGGCTTAAGTCACACGGGCGTTTTTTCCCGCGATTTGCGGATCGCATAACGGATGCGCATCCGCAAATCGCGTGACCGGGGCCGACAATTCGCTGAAAAATCTGAACCTAGCAGCTATTGAATGACAGCTGAGAGCTGCCTCTGATTGGTCCCTGCGCTCAGCCAATCAGAGGCAGCACTTACTCAACCATTCATGAATTCATGAATGGGTGAGTGAGAGCTGCCTCTGATTGGTGAGGGCTGTGACCAATCAGAGGCAGCCCATTCAGCAGGCGGGGATTTTAAATCCCCACCTGCTGAATACTACAGAGAGCAGTTCAGGAGAACTGCCGGCCGGACGTGGCTGAACTCCGGCTGCAGGAAAAAGGTGAGTATACTTTTTTTTTTTTTTTTTACACATTTTTAGGATGGTTTAGGGAAGGGATTATATTTTAAGCCCTTCCCTGAAAATTCATCCAGCGCTTGCCGGCAGCCCATTGCTTTCAATGGAGCTGGCTGTATTGCCGGCTCTATTGACTTCAATCGGAGAACATCGTTCTTCTCTGCCACAACTGTTACAGCTGTGGCAGAGGAGAACAATTTTTAGTATATGTTCTCAATGGGGTCGGCGCTGCTGCCGCCGGCCCCATTGAGCGCATATATAGAACACAACGATTCGCAGAACGCAGATAGGCACGTTCTGCGAATCGTTGTGTCCTATAATTTATCGCACATCCACATAAAAAACGGACATGTGCCTGCTCCCATTGGGATGTATTAGGTCTATATATCTGCAGATCGCAAGTGCGTCTGCAGATTGGACCAAAAAACGCCCGTGTGACCGAGCCCTCTGAGGTATATTTGAATAATTAGCCTGCTTAGATTAGCCTTTTACTAAGATTATTTTGCCGAGTTACATGAAATTGGTAATAACTGTAAACTGCTGTACAGTATAGGACTTTTACATTCATCAGATAATCAGTTTTCAAAATTATATAGTGTTTGATGGTGCATTCACATTTCAAGGTGTCTAATCTGTTTTTGCAAAGTGTTACTTTTTTACATTTGCCACTTAAAGTCAGCCTTTATTTTTTTGGGTTTGCATGATTTTGCAAAGATATCTGCATGTAGAGTTATTTGGTTTCTAAGTCTGCTTAGTTAAAACTTTAGCAACAAAAATAGACCAATTTTTTCTTGTTTTATGCAAAACTGATTTAAAGCAGTTGGGAGTGTAATGGGCTGGATGGAATTTTTACATTTTGTTAGTTGTCTTCTTTCACAGTATACTGTGGAAGGTATGGGGTATAATGTGATTTTTTAACTTGATATAATTTAGGGTTTATTTGTTCATGTTGATCAAAAGAAAAAAAAGTGTATAACTTCATAATATAAAAAAACATCTTTATTGCAGTCTAAACAATGTGATAAAAGAGATAAGCCATGGTCAAGAAACCCCCCCAGGACACCCAGTCAATCAGGGGCATAACTATAGAGGATGCAGGGGATGCGATTGCACCCGGGTCCAGGAGGCTTAGGGGGCCCATAAGGCCTCTCTTCTCCATATAGGGAACCCAGTACTATAAGTAAAGCATTATAGTTCAGGGCCCTGTTACAAGTTTTGCATCAGGGCCCGGGAGCTTCAAGTTATGCCTCTGCAGTCAATGCATGGGTAATGAAATTGTTTCACGTCAATTATCTCAGAAATGAGGACATACACGTATATATTGACCCCTGATAGAACAGATTATATAGTACAAAGTGCCAGTGCAAACTGCATAACATGAGATAATGCCCAATAAAGAGTTACAGTGCTAGTGCCTAATCATAATAAAAAAATACTTAACCCACCCATGCAGAGAGATCCAGGGTGTACTCAATGCACATTTTGGTACAACATCCACCTTTGTCTGGGAAAGTATCATTTATTGCTTGCTATTTAAATCCCCACTAAACAATAGTAATAATGGATATACAGGTGCAAACAATGAGAATATAAACACCTTACCACCATGCTCCACAGCAGCGACGAGCCCCCAGAGTATGCATCAACTTTCACTTCTGGCAAAAAAAATCACATGACCATCACATGACAATAATGACAGACTCCAGTCAGAGAAGGAAACAAAAAGAAGCATCCTGCAAGTGGAGAAGCACAGGGCAAGTGCACAGATCACGATGCTCTCATAAGGCATACTATGTAATACTACTCATGTCCACATCAAAAACTGACCAAAATGGACCAAAATAGTTAGCACCCACATGATGGGATTATAAATATATGTATGTGGGGGCATATATAATGTAAAGGTCAGTACTAAGCAAAACAAATAAGGAGGGAAAAAATAAGTTAAAAGAAAATGTAAAAAAGATGTAAAAATCACGAAAATGTTTACAAATAAAATTAAAAATATTAAAATGAAAAAAAAAAAACCTTGCAGTAACTAGGAAGACGACTGACAATCAGTCAATATAAAAGTGCACTAGTGACAAAATTGACGCTGATAAGGACTCCTCTAATAAAGGCTCATGAATGGACAAATACTAGAGATGAGCGAACGTACTCGTCCGAGCTTGATGCTCGGGCGAATATTAGCGTGTTCGGGATGCTCGTTACTCGTAACGAGTACCACGCGATGTTCCGGTTACTTTCAGTTTCCTCTCTGAGACGTTAGCGCGCTTTTCTGGCCAATTGAAAGACAGGGAAGGCATTACAACTTCCCCCTGTGATGTTCAAGCCCTATACCACCCCCCTGCAGTGAGTGGCTGGAGAGATCAGATGTCACCCGAGCATAAAAGTCGGCCCCTCCCGCGGCTCGCCTCAGATGCCTTGTGAGTTAGCTGAGGGACAGTGCTGCTGGTGCCGGAGCTGCTGTAGGGAGAGTGTTAGGAGTGAGTGTAGGCTTCAAGAACCCCAACGGTCCTTCTCAGGGCCACATCTATCCGTGTGCAGTACTGTGGAGGCTGCTGTTAGCAGTGTTGCACATTTTTTTTTTTCAAAATCGGCTGTCTGCAGAGCATTGCGCCCTGCAGTAATAGTCCAGGGACAGAAGTCGTGGTTAGGCAGGGAGAGTGTTAGGAGTGAGTGTAGGCTTCAAGAACCCCAACGGTCCTTCTTAGGGCCACATTTAACCATGTGCAGTACTGTGCAGGCTGCTGTTAGCAGTGTTGCATTTTTTTTTTTTCAAAATCGGCTGTGCAGAGCATTGCGCCCTGCAGTAATACTACAGGGACAGAATTGCGTAGGCAGGGCCAGAAGACATATATTATTGATTGAATATAGTCAGTGGGCCTTTTCTTTTTAAAAAAAGGGAAAAATTCTATGTGCCCTGCCTCTGTTAGTCCTCAGCGTTCTGTGTACGTGTGTGGTGGGTGGAGATAGTAAACAAATCATACGCAGCCAGCTACGTTTAACAGCAGGCTTGCGCCAATTTATTTCCTGCCTTCCTGGGAAAAATCACCGCTCTGCTGCACTTCATATAACTGAATTTCTGTGGAACACATTTCTTATCTGATTGAATATAGTCAGTGGGCCTTTTCTTTTTAAAAAAAGGGAAAAATTCTATGTGCCCTGCCTCTGTCAGTCCTCAGCATTCTGTGTACGTGTGTGGTGGGTGGAGATAGTAAACAAATCATACGCAGCCAGCTACGTTTAACAGCAGGCTTGCGCCAATTTATTTCCTACCTTCCTGGGAAATCAAATCACTGGTAATACACCATGCTGAGGGGTAGGGGTAGGCCTATAGGACATGGACGCCGGCGAGGACGCGGAGGCCCAAGTCAGGGTGTGGGCACAGGCCGAGCCAGTGCGGTGGCCAGGGGTAGAGGCAGGGCCAGACCGAATAATCCACCAACTGTTTCCCAAAGCGCCCCCTCGCGCCATGCCACCCTGCACAGGTCAAGGTGCTCTACAGTGTGGCAGTTTTTCACAGAGACGCCTGACGACCGACGAACAGTGGTGTGCAACCTTTGTCGCGCCAAGATCAGCTGGGGAGGCACCACTAACAGCATGCGCAGGCATATGATGGCCAAGCACCCCACAAGGTGGGACGATGCCCGTTCACCGCCTCCGGTTTGCACCACTGCCTCTCCCCCTGTGCCCCAACCTGCCACTGAGATCCAACCCCCCTCTGAGGACACAGGCACTACCGTCTCCTGGCCTGCACCCCAAACCCTCACCTCCGCTGTCCTCGGCCCCATCCAGCAATGTCTCTCAGCGTAGCGTCCAGACGTCGCTAGCGCCACAGTTTGAGCGCAAGCGCAAGTACGACGCCACGCACCCGCACGCTCAAGCGTTAAACGTGCACATTGCAAAATTGATCAGCCTAGAGATGCTGCCGTATAGGCTTGTGGAAACGGAGGCTTTCAAAAGCATGATGGCGGCGGCGGCCCCGCGCTACTCGGTTCCCAGTCGCCACTACTTTTCCCGATGTGCCGTCCCAGGCCTGCACGACCACGTCTCCCGCAACATTGTACGCGCCCTCACCAACGCGGTTACTGCCAAGGTCCACTTAACAACAGACACGTGGACAAGCACAGGCGGGCAGGGCCACTATATCTCCCTGACGGCACATTGGGTGAATTTAGTGGAGGCTGGGACAGAGTCAGAGCCTGGGACCGCTCACATCCTACCCACCCCCCGAATTGTGTGCTCGGTGGTGGTATCTGCGGGGGTGTATGCTTCCTCCACTAAACCACCCTCCTCCTCCTCCTACGCAACCTTTGTCTCGCAATCAAGATGTGTCAGCAGCAGCACGTCGCCAGCAGTCGGTGTCGCGTGGCGTGGCAGCACAGCGGTGGGCAAGCGTCAGCAGGCCGTGCTGAAACTACTCAGCTTAGGAGAGAAGAGGCACACGGCCCACGAACTGCTGCAGGGTCTGACAGAGCAGACCGACCGCTGGCTTGCGCCGCTGAGCCTCCAACCGGGCATGGTCGTGTGTGACAACGGCCGTAAGCTGGTGGCGGCTCTGCAGCTCGGCAGCCTCACGCACGTGCCATGCCTGGCCCATGTGTTTAATTTGGTGGTTCAGCGCTTTCTGAAAAGCTACCCCCACTTGTCATACCTGCTCGGAAAGCTGCGCCGGGTCTGCGCACATTTCCGCAAATCACACACGCACGCTGCCACCCTGCGGACCCTGCAACATCGGTTTAATCTGCCAGTGCACCGACTGCTGTGCGACGTGCCCACACAGTGGAACTCTACGCTCCACATGTTGGCCAGACTCTATGAGCAGCGTAGAGCTATAGTGGAATACCAACTCCAACTTGCGCGGCGCAGTGGGAGTCAGCCTCCTCACATATTTACAGAAGAGTGGGCCTGGTTGGCAGCCATCTGCCAGGTCCTTGGAAAATTTGAGGAGTCTACCCAGGTGGTGAGCGGCGATGCTGCAATCATTAGCGTCACCATTCCTCTGCTATGCATCTTGAGAAGTTCCCTGCAAAGCATAAAGGCAGACGCTTTGCGCTTGGAAACAGAGCCGGGGGAAGACAGTATGTCGCTGGATAGTCAGAGCACCCTCCTGTCTATATCTCAGCGCGGTGAGGAGGAGGAGGAGGAGCATGAGGAGGATGAGGAGGAGGGGGAAGAGACAGCTTGGCCCACTGCTGACGGTACCCATGCTGCTTGCCTGTCATCCTTTCAGCGTGTATGGCCTGAGGAGGAGGAGGAGGAGGATCCTGAAAGTGATCTTCCTAGTGAAGACAGCCATGTGTTGCGTACAGGTACCCTGGCACACATGGCTGACTTCATGTTAGGATGCCTTTCTCGTGACCCGCGCGTTACACGCATTCTGGCCACTACGGATTACTGGGTGTACACACTGCTCGATCCACGGTATAAGGAGAGCCTTTGCACTCTCATTCCCGAAGAGGAAAGGGGTTCGAGAATGATGCTATACCACAGGGCGCTGGTGGACAAACTGATGGTAAACTTCCCATCCGACAGTGCTAGTGGCAGAAGGCGCAGTTCCGAGGGCCAGGTAGCAGGGGAGGCGCAGAGATCAGGCAGCATGTACAGCGCAGGCAGGGGAACATTCTCCAAGGCCTTTGCCAGCTTTATGGCTCCCCAGCAAGACTGTGTCACCGCTCCCCAGTCAAGGCTGAGTCGGCGGGAGCACTGTAAAAGAATGGTGAGGGAGTACGTAGCCGATCGCACGACCGTCCTCCGTGACGCCTCTGCCACCTACAACTACTGGGTGTCGAAGCTGTACACGTGGCCTGAACTCGCGCTGTATGCCCTGGAGGTGCTTGCTTGTCCTGCGGCTAGCGTCTTGTCAGAGATGGTGTTTAGTGCGGCTGGGGGAATCATCACAGATAAGCGTACACGCCTGTCAACCGACAGTGCCGACAGGCTTACACTCATCAAGATGAACAAAGCCTGGATTTCCCTAGACTTCTCTTCTCCACCAGCGGACAGCAGCGATACCTAAGCAATACGTAGGCTGCACCCGCGGATGGAAGCATTGTTCTCTCTCACCATCCCAAACGGGGACATTTCTGCTTCATCAATCTGTGTATAATATTCCTCCTCCTCCTCCTCCTCCTCCAATTTTTCTTAGGGCCACAAGGCTCACTCATATAATTTTTCTAAACAATTTCTATACGTTTCAATGCTCTTAAAAGCGTTGAAACTTTAACTTGAACCAATTTTTCGTTAAACTGGGCTGCCTCCAGGCCTAGTTACCACTTAAGCCACATTAACCAAAGCAATTAATGGGTTTCACCTGCCCTCTTGGTTGGCCATGGCCAATTTTTCTGATGTACATTAGTACTGTTGATACAGCAATTTTTGTGGGCCCTCGCCTACAGTGTAATCAAATGAATTTTTAGCCCACCTGCATTACAGCTGACGTTACATCCGCTGTGTTGGGCAATGCAATGGGATATATTTATGTACTGCCGGTGGCTTCCTGGCACCCACCCATGCTGTGGGTCCACAGAGAATTATAAATGCATCTGAAATCACATCTAAAGAACCCCAGTCAGACTGGGGCATGCAGTGTGGGCCGAAGCCCACCTGCATTAAGCACGACATTACTACCTCAGCTGTGTTGGGCAATGCAATGGGATATTTTTATGTACCGGCGGTGGGTTCCAGGGAGCCACCCATGCTGTCGGTCCACAGGGACTTCACAATAGGGAGTTGTACCTGCCTGTGTCTATGAATTAAAAACCGCGGTCTGACTGGGGCATGCAGACACCTTGACAGAATGAATAGTGTGTGGCACATAGGTTCCCCATTGCTATGCCCACGTGTGCAGCTCCTGATGGCGGTGGCACAGGATTATATTTCTCATTGCTTCTGTACAGCATTGTGGGCTATCGCCCTGCCCCTTTTAAAGAGGGTCGCTGCCTAGCCGTGCCAACCCTCTGCAGTGTGTGCCTGCGGTTCCTCGTCATGGCAGACGCACTTATAAATAGACATGAGGGTGGTGTGGCATGAGGGCAGCTGAAGGCTGGGCAGGGACAGTTTGGTGTGCGCTGTGGACACTGGGTCGTGCAGGGGGGGTTGGGCAGCATGTAACCCAGGAGAAGTGGCAGCGGAGTGTCATGCAGGCAGTGATTGTGCTTTGTTGGAGGTAGTGTGGTGCTTAGCTAAGGTATCCATTGCTAATGAGGACTTTTCAGAAGTAAAAGTTGTTGGGGGGTAGGAGGGGGGCCCACTGTTGCCGCTATTGTGGCTTAATAGTGGGACCTGTGAACTTGAGATGCAGCCCAACATGTAGCCCCTCGCCTGCCCTATCCGTTGCTGTGTCGTTCCCATCACTTTCTTGAATTGCCCAGATTTTCACACATGAAAACCTTAGCGAGCATCGGCGAAATACAAAAATGCTCGGGTCGCCCATTGACTTCAATGGGGTTCGTTACTCGAAACGAACCCTCGAGCATCGCGATAATTTCGTCCCGAGTAACGAGCACCCGAGCATTTTGGTGCTCGCTCATCTCTAACAAATACATTAAATGTCAAACAAATATACAGAAATTAAAAATATATATTGTTGACACATAATATAATAATAGAAATCATTCAATACATACTAAAATTCAACCAATACATTTAAACCATTAACTAAGGGAACAAATCATACAATGAAATAAATTAGGTTTCTGATATTCGTGTCCCAGTTCATACTCTTCCATAAACGTAACCATCTTTCAAAGTGCTATGAAAATATGGAAACTCAATACATAGACTCATTCCAAAGATCCATCCACATCAGACTTTCACATGGATAAACTACTTACACAGATAAACAGTCAAAAAAATGACACAAAGCCATGTGACTAGAGATGAGCAAGCATACTCGCTAAGGACAATTGCTCTATCGAGCATTGTCCTTAGAAAGTATCTCCCCGCTCGGGAGAAAAGGTTCGGCTGCCCGCACGGGTGACAGGTGAGTTGCGGCAGTCAGCAGGGGGGAGAGAGGGAGAGAGATCTCCCCTCCGTTCCTCCCCGCTCTTCCCGCAGCTCCCCGCCAGCCGCCGGCAGCCGAATCTTTGCTCCCGAGCGGGCAGATACTCGCTAAGGGCAATGCTCAATCGAGCAATTGCCCTTAGCGAGTATACTCGCTCATCTCTACATGTGAACCTTAAGGTCACTCTCACACAGCTTGTACGACAGGAAACCAGGGGCAAAATATTATCTTTTTTACATTTTGTGAAAATGTTTATTTCAATACTTTGGAATTAAACTTGCATTCATAGAGGCAGAGGGATACAAAGGAAAGGCTTTTCAACAAATATTCACTGGGTGTATCCCTTAAAATATAACTTTTATTGACAAATATATATATAAAATGTTTGGGCCTCACAAAAAACAGACAAAACAAAACAAAACAGAAACAGAGCAGGAGATAGAACCCTGGAAAAGAACCGAGAAAAAAATCTACGAAGCTGATCCCTCCAAGGTGGTACAGGAGTGTGCTGATGGATAAGACACTACCGACTCACTATATCAACCGCTCCAAAATCAATTCAAATCTATTTAGAGGACCATATCGAGGTCTACCCTTATAGAAAGGGTGGAAGCGGAAAAAAATTCCACCAAGTGGGTGGTTTACAGTCAGCTTCTAGTGGTGGCGAGCCCCTGGGTTCGCCCTATGTCCCATAAGCTAGACCAGGAGCAAAATGAGCAAGCGACCCAGTAGAAGCCCCAGAGCTCTGAAAATGACGTCCCGGTAAGAGACAAGTGCGGTTCTATCCAGAGGAATGCCCTGTTCAAGTAATAGTAGCGGGCAAGAGGTAATCCCAGAACGAGAAACCAGCAGGTACATGCGGCGTGAGGTACATGCGGGTGATGAACTCAATATTAAGTTCCAAGGGGTGGAATGTATACGCTCCTATGGAAGAAGGGGTAACGTCAACCGTAAAGTCTTACAGAAGGAATCACAGTGGATTTATCGGATGGATTCCGTGTCGCCAAGGGGTCTAAACGAGGTGCTACCCTTTGGATGTTTCCTTTGAACCTATTCAACTATACATACTTTACCTTTGTCGATTCAGCTATCTGTTTTGGTCTTATCCGCCGTCCCTGTTTTTACATGGTCCCTCAATGAATTGTTAAATATGCATTAGGCAGCTTTTTCTATGAATTTAGGCATTCTCCCTACTTTCCATCTGTCATTTTTTGAGCTATGCATTACATTAGATTACTGATGCAGTTGACATCGATCTTTATATGTATTGTTGCAATACTATCTACAGCATCACATATAATCAACTGTTTTATTAAAATCATTGCAGTAATTGCAGCCATTAATTTATTCAATGCATATTTTTCACATTTGGCATCTTTGTCACCTATCATAAGTAATCACTGATACAATATCTTAATCATTTATTACCTCGACCGGCATGAACTGCTGCCTATTTGACTTTCATCATATAGTCTATTGGCACCTAGTAACCAACAAATATAACGTTCGGGTCTCCATGGCTACGGATACTTGACAGTCAATCAGCTGGTAGGATGAATTCCTCTCTGCGGGATAACTCCTCCCCCCGACGTCATTACGTTGACGCTCTGTCACATGTTGAGTGGGCGTGGCAGCGCTATTTGGCACTGCCGCCTGCGGCTCCACCTAATTTAGTGACGTCATCACGGCACTATCCGGCCACTCCTCCAGTCGGCGTCACATCACCCTGGCAACACAGGGATGCCGATGTGCCTTGCGAGGAGTATTACCATCACCAAACTTTTTAGCGATCCCACCCGCAGATAGGCACTACCATTCATTTGTATGCCGGCCAGACGTTTTAAAAGTTTTAAAAGCCATTTTCCATACTTCCCCCTCTCTGGGGAACAGGAATGAACGGACGGCTGGTGGGAGGTGTTACAGATCCCTCCCTCCCCCCTCCCCACTATGGTGACAGTGGTTGGATTTTTTCAAACATGTTTTCTCATTGGTTAACAGGGACATACCCCCAAGTGGGGCGTTAGCCTCTTTGCCTCATTTAAGACATGCTACTCCTGTGAGTCATCATTTCCCTCCTGTCTACCATCAAGACAGGAGTTGCTGTTCTTTCTCTCTTCTTCCCACTTTTCTCTATCTCTAACCGGATTGGGTTTTTTTTTAACCTTTTGTTTTGGAGCACTCTCCATGTATTGTGGAGACTCTGTTCTGTTTGGGATATTGTTTCCAGGATATCACTTTATCCTAGCACCTTCTAGTGAGGAATCAGTGTAACATTTGTAACGCTCATTTCTCCATAGGTGTTGCAATCATCCTGGTTAGTTTTATTTCTATGAGCATACTCCTTATTTTTCTGGGAGTCTTTCTATTATTGGGGGAAGTGGTATTTTGGTACAATTTTTCTGTTATGGGCAATTGATCATCTATTCATTTGCCCATACGGATAGGTACCCCCTATTTTACTATATAACAGCATAGCTTACAGCATAGGGCATCTGCTTAGGTTAATCCAATTATACATGAGATAGATATTTTACTATCAAGGACAACTATTCTTTTTCCGTGTCTTATGACACTATCAAGCATTAAGGTTCCTGATGAGTCTGTATGAGACAGAAACGCGTTGAACCAGTCTGAACCAACCTTGAAACAATTTTTCAAAATATCCCTTTTTTTGCTAGGAGAACCCAGTCTGATTTTCCACTGGTGTTCTGAACTTGTCTTTTATTGGTCTTTGAAACCACACGTTGCATGAGAACCCATCATATCGTTGAATGTGGTTCTCCTGCTGTTTCATTAGAATCTATTGTATTTCTGGATTGATAACCTGTGGCTTATAGTCTATCAGCCACTTGTGTTTATCTCTTGGAGGTACTCAGCGGAAGCATTGATTGGTGTCCGTGTATTCAGAACTAATTTTCATCTAGTTCTGTGGATAGAAGCCAATCATAGACTTCTGCTGGTTTCTCGTTCTGGGATTACCTCTTGCCCGCTACTATTACTTGAACAGGGCATTCCTCTGGATAGAACCGCACTTGTCTCTTACCGGGACGTCATTTTCAGAGCTCTGGGGCTTCTACTGGGTCGCTTGCTCATTTTGCTCCTGGTCTAGCTTATGGGACATAGGGCGAACCCAGGGGCTCGCCACCACTAGAAGCTGACTGTAAACCACCCACTTGGTGGAATTTTTTTCCGCTTCCACCCTTTCTATAAGGGTAGACCTCGATATGGTCCTCTAAATAGATTTGAATTGATTTTGGAGCGGTTGATATAGTGAGTCGGTAGTGTCTTATCCATCAGCACACTCCTGTACCACCTTGGAGGGATCAGCTTCGTAGATTTTTTTCTCGGTTCTTTTCCAGGGTTCTATCTCCTGCTCTGTTTCTGTTTTGTTTTGTTTTGTCTGTTTTTTGTGAGGCCCAAACATTTTATATATATTTGTCAATAAAAGTTATATTTTAAGGGATACACCCAGTGAATAGGAATTAAACTTGCAGATCAGAACAAAGTGTGGGCTCCTCACAAAGTGTGCCATGCATGTCTGCTGAGGTTGAGGAACTGGAAAAGTGGAAATAGGGAATCAATGCCATTCGACATACCCATGGTGTGGTGTGAGCCAAGAAATCACAATGACGACTGCTACTTCTGCATAGTGATAATTGTGGGCCATACCAGTAAGTGTAACATTGTCTATCCCAATATGCCATTTGCCATGAGACCAGTGCCCCATAGTGAATCCAAGCCTGTGCCATCCCTGTCCAATGTCAAGCCCCCAAAAGACACCAATTTAGACGGTGATACAAGTGATGAGATGTACCAAGCAGACATTATGGAAGATGAAACCCCAGTGGTATTTACCCAGCATCAACTGAATGATTTGGTTCGCGATCTGAATTTACCTAAAGACACATCAGAGTTGTTAGGCTCACGACTTCATAAAAAGAATTTACTGTGTCCTAATACAAGATTCTCGTGGTACAGACACTGAGAAGCAGAATTGCTTCATTTTTTTGCTGAGGAAGGCGGTTTTGTATATTGTCGAGACATCCTGGCAGTCATGAAATACTTCAACATTAATTACAATTCAGGAGACTGGAGGTTGTTAATAGATGCCAGCAAATCCAGTTTAAAGGGTGTTTTATTACACAATACTAACATCCATCTATCCATCCATTCCAGTAGCTCATTCTATGACTATGAAAGAGACATACGAAAACCTTACATTTCTCCTGGAAACTGTTCAGTACAAGTTTCATGAATGGCCTGTGTGCGAGGATTTCAAGGTTAATGCAATATTGCTCGGCCAGCAAGCAGGCTACACGAAATTTCCTTGCTTTTTGTGTGAATGGAACTCCAAAGCAAGGACTGAACATTGGGTTAGAAAGCAGTGGCCAGCCAGAAGTACCTACACACCCGGCGAAAAAAAACATTCTTTCACTTCGACTGGTTGATCCCTCGAAAATACTGTTGTCACTGTTACACATAAAACTTGTCTTAATTAAGCAATACGTGACAGCTTTAAGCAGGGACAGTAAATGCTTTCAGTATCTTGGTGTTAAGTGTCCATCAATCACTTCTGAAAAAATCAAAACTAGCATTTTTATAGGCCCACAAATACGAAAATTAATGGAGGACAACATATTCGAGAAAACCATGAGTGAGTACAAATTGCGAGCTCGGGCTGCATTCAGAAATATGGTACAAAACGTTTTGGGGAACACAAAGCCTGCAAATTACACCACTTTAGTCGACAAGATGTTGGAATCCTATAAATTGCTTGGTTGCAACACGTAAAGTCTTACTGGCGCTAGATTGTAGCCCAGGTGTCATAGCCGTGCCAGTCACTGTAGAGTAGTCAAGATAGCCGGGAGTCATTATTGGGAAGTCACAGTATACAGTACAATGCATTGAGACGGAAGTGTAGTCAAATGGAAGCAGTCGTGAAGGTGTCGAGGCTATTGAGGAGATTGCTGCCAGTCTCTAAATATGGCGTGGCCCAGGCAAGTGCCTCATCTGTGTGGAGGTTAATAATAAAGAATACCTTTTTCTGGTCAATGGTAAATAGGGTAGGCTGCATTTGGAAATAAATCTGGCATTGATTTAAGAAACCCCGATATTGGTGACGGTCAACTGCAAATTTCGCTGATGGCAGCATGCGGACATCTGGGGCAGAGTTGCGCATCTCCAAGAGCTAACTCTGTAGCCCATCGATCTCCTATTGCATGCCAACAACCTTCTCTTGGTAGGAGGCACAAAATTCCTGGAGTTCTGGGACTTGTTTCCTGAGCGTGGTCACTCTATTTTGTGGGTGTTATTATTTTATTAAGTCTTACCGACGGTGGATTGGAGCCAAGGTGTAGTAGTCATGACGGTCACTGGAGAGTAGTCAAGATAGCTGGGAGTCATTATCAGGAAGTCACAGTATGCAGTACAATGGGATGAGATGGAAGTGTAGTCAAATGGAAGCCAGAGGTTAGCAGCAATCGATATCAGTATTCCGTACAATGAGATGGGACAGAAGAGTAGTTAAATGGAAGCCAGCGGTCAGCAGCAGGAGGTATCGGTACAATTGCAGATGAGCAGAAGGAAGAGGAGCTTGATCAAGGTGGTGGAGCACAATAATCATCCACTGAAGGAGTGGCAGGGCAAGGCCTATATAGGAAGTGCAATCAGGAACAGGGGAGGGTCAGGACCAGGAGGCAAGAAGGCAGAAACTAGTTAACTTAGAAATACAGAACAAGGCTAGGTTTCAGCAAGGGAACTGTTCAAGTCCTGGATAGTCTAGCGGAGAGAACTGCTAACTGGAACACAGGAGGTTGTGGGTTCAAGCACTGACATAACATGAGTGGCAAAGTTCACTTTCTTCATGCTCATCTTGTCACCTGATAATCTTGGTGATTTTATGGAAAAACACGGTGAGCGCTTTCATCAGGATATTAAAGTAATGGAAAAGAGATATCAGTAAAAATGGACTAGCATATATGATGGCCAACTATTGTTGGATGTTGAAAAGAAACGAACACTGAAGAAAATCCAGGAAGAGGAAATTTCAGGGGGAGCCAAGTCGTAAATGTTAGGTATGTTTGCATTTTCACTAGGGATGAGCGAACGTGTCCGTTACGGACACATCCGCACCCGGACACCGGCTTTGCCGAACACTGCAGTGTTCGCGCGTAAGTGTCCGGGTGCCGCCGGGGGCGGGGAGATGCGCGGCGGCGCGGGCGGCAGTAGCGGGGAACAGGGGGGAGCCCTCTCTCTCTCCCTCTCCCCCCCACTCCCCGCCGCACCCCCCCGCGCTGCCACGGCGGCCCCCGAACTTTTTCGCCCGAACACTGAAGTGTTCGCAAAGTTCGGTGTTCCGGCGAAAAAGGGGCGGAGCCGAACGTGTTCGCTCATCTCTAATTTTCACACATTACAAACGTCATATATTAATGTCATTAAAAAATTATGTTTTGTTTTTTAATTTTCAGATTTTCGTGATTTGGGGAAAAAACTGACGTGATACGGAATTTTGAAGGTCATTTTCGGAATCTGCGAAAAAAATCCATTCCAATACACCTCTTCATTTCAAAGCAACAAAAGCTTGCATATCTGTATCGATACCACAAATGTGTTCTCATACGTGAACTTTTACTTTGCAACTCGTCATACCAATATAGATTTTTGGGCACAGGCAAAAAGTGTAATATATTACACCATTTGTTTAACATGTGATATGCCATGTAATTTGGTAACTTATCTGGGCACATAAATCCATAAACTCAGTAGCCTTTTCAATATTAGTACAGAAGATAACAGTTACCACATGGGAAGCATCCCCACTTAGGGCCCTTATCTGCCAAAAAAATTTTTTTGATCTCTTGCAGGCAGATGGGGTTTTTTACATTCTCCTGGTGTTTATTTTCATTGCTCTTCCAGCACAGCAAAGACAAGTGTGATGGCTGTATTGTTAGCACTGCTGCCTTGCAGTGCTGGAGTTGTTGACTCAAATCTGACAGAATTTTTCAAAGTCCATGTAGATGTTATTTATAATGAGATTTGAAAGTAGAACCCCAGCACAAAAAAGGTACCAATGATAACTATTGAGTCACATTCATAGAAAGAAAAATCCACCCTCTGACCTTTGTAAAACAATTTTCTGATGATTTTGCTAAAAACTGGCATAATTTTATTGCTCAGCTGATCATGACAAGCAACACTACTCTTGACCCTTTATCAGAGGTCACCTTAATCTCCTCATGGAGTCTCGACCACTTTTACTTTTGGCACTTGTGCACTTTTACATTGACTGGTTGTAACTCATCTTTCTGGTTTCTTTAATTTTTTTATTCTGATTTTTTCATTTTATTATCTTTTTAAGTTTTTATTCTTTATATATATATATTTATAATCCCATTATGTAGGTAACAATTTTGGACCATCCATTTTGGTGCTATGCACCAGTTTTAATGTGGACATATGTGGTGTGACATAGTATACCTTATGAGAGCACATGTCCTTGCACTTCTCCACTTGCGGAACGTGTCTTTTTGTTTCCATCTCTGACTGCCATCTGTGGTTATGGTCTGATGCCAAGTCATGTGATGGCAAGGAAAGGATCCAGCATCCATAAAATCACAGATTTATTGAGACATATTAAAATCCCAACAAGAAAGACATACACTGTCGCAACAATCTGAGGCGTTTCAAGCTATCACAGCTTGCTATGACTAAGAGCAGTTTGAAACGC
This sequence comes from Eleutherodactylus coqui, assembly GCF_035609145.1. NCBI lineage: Eukaryota > Metazoa > Chordata > Amphibia > Anura > Eleutherodactylidae > Eleutherodactylus > Eleutherodactylus coqui. Next base: position 386,826,119 of record NC_089837.1, on the reverse strand, counting down.
AACAGATTGTTGCGCCATTGTATGTCCTTCCTGTTGGGTTTTTAACATGTCTCAATAAAACCATGATTTTATGGATGCTGCATGTGATTTTGCACTAGCAATTTCACTCTTTATTGGGAATTATCTCATGTTATGTATTTTGCACTGGCATTTTGCAGTTTATGACCAGCGCTAGCCCCATTGAAAAGATATGGAGAATACCGCTAAGATAGTGCTATTTTTAAATCCCCGCCTGCTGAAAGTGCTGGATAGCAGTGTTGGGGAGCCATCCGGAGGACGCGTGTGAGCGGTGAAGAGGTGAGTCCTTTTTTTTACCTTTTTAACCACTTATTGATGATTTTCAGGGAAGGTCTTATATTTCAAGCCCTTCCCCGAAAATCATACTGCAGGGTTTGCCAAAAACCACTGCTTTCAATGGGACCGGCAGCAGCGCCGATCCCATTGAAAGCAATGGGATAGCATGCTGCACTTCTGCCACAGCTGTCACAGCTATGACAGCTGTGGCAGAAGTCTGCGGTATTCTCCATATCTTTTCAATGGGGCTAGCCCTGCTGCCGCTAGCCCCATTGAAAAGACTGGCGATATCCCGGTGTCATTCCGGCATCTTTCTTGTGCTGCAAGGCGAGTGTTTGCACTTGCTCTTGCAGCGCAAGATAGAAAATATCGCCAGTGGGTGTCAGCTCTAATTCTCAGTTTTTCCTTAACTGGTGGGTGTACCGTAGCTGCTCTGATGTCTCCAATAAGTGTACACATAGGAGACTAAGATATCTTATTCTTTATCTTTCTGTAGTATACCCTCATAAATAACAGCATCATGGAGGACATTATACAGCTAAACTGATAGGTGTAGATGTGATTACAGTAGCTATGACACAGTAAACACTATTAGCTGTGTCTATCTTCTTCTCTCTCCCTTCTAAAGCTTCCTCGTAATCACCCCCTCTATAGACTAATATGGGCAGTTTGAGAGACCAGCAAGCAAAGACCCTACCCCATCTCCCCCATTTCCTGTAATCCATCTTACTATCTCTGTTTCTAGAGGCAGATATCAAATGACAGCAGTCATTTGATAGCAAATTATAAGGAAAGAGTAAGATCATTCCTTATAATTGTGAGATCCCTTGTAGCCAGCATTTTAGTATATGTTCACGTCTGAGCCAGAGGCTATGTTCTGAGTCTCCTGCTCAGATCTAGCACAAAATTCCAGATAAAATAGAGCTGCATGCCATTATACTGGGTGAGTGGATGAACTATATATCAGGCAATTTAGTTTTTTTTAAATTGTTTGGCTTATAATGGAGCCAAACAATGGAAATCTTAATGTAAACAAGGCTTTAAAATAATTTTTTCAGTACAAAAAAAGCCATTTTAGGTTAATAAACTGATTTGCACTTTTAATAGTTATCACAATCACATAAACACAAGCTTGTTCAAAGTGTGGTGCCTAATTAAGAGTTGTATAAGTTACATAATGTTTAATTAATCTAAATGTTACAAGTATTGTACAATTATGACCTTTTACTATTTGTAGCATACTAAATATATTTTTTTACTCTTTGTCTGTGTTCTCTAAAGTTTGACTGAAAGACATGCCCTACACCATGCAAGCGGAAAAAAACTTACAAAGTGTTTTGATTTTTCTGTTCTCTTTATTGAACACAGGGTAAGGGTCAGGCTTAAGTCTTCCATGCATATAAGTTAAAAATCTCTGGAAATTCCAAGTAAATTGTCAACAATTTTTACGGCAAATCTAATTGGTCCAGTCATCTTTCTACGCCATGAACTATACCAGACAGCAAATATGCACTGAACTAAAACCTTTGTAAGAAACCATCATCTATTATTTAGTATGTGCTAGATGCTTGCATTTTCTTTTTACCCCATGTGAAAATAGTTAACCACATGGAATCAGTCCCACCCCTCCACTTTACAAAATGGTGAAATTAAGTTTTCCTACAGCTACCAAGGGACAGCAGTAAATCACCCTGGTAACAGAGTTTACATTGATTCTGAAAAAAGCACTTGTCCATATGTAACAACGATAACCTTTTAGAAGGTTTGGAAAACAAATCTGACACCCCATTAAAAGGCAAATGATTTTTTCTCCCGACAAGAAAAAGAAACTTTTAAAACATAGAAGCCTATTAATAAATAATGGGCCTTTTTTATAGGAAAGGCTGACATGAAAGCTTAAGCTATAAACTGTATCAGAGGCAGCATTTTGACTTGTGTGGCTTATTTGTTAAAGTAGTGAGATTGAAGCTCAATTTTATTAGCTGTACAAAAGATATTTTATTAAATGTCACATTGTAAATTGATTTTTAAAAAGAACAGAAAAAATTACATTTTCTCGGATGTGTGAAGCAGCAAAAACCTGATACTTATGAAAACCACTAAACCACAAAGTGAAGCTAAATCATCGTTCCAAGACTTGTAGTAATATCTATGACAGCGTTTCAACATCATTTTCCTATTATTTGCAACGTGTTTGTGTCTTTGTATTATGCTTATTTTCATTGCAACATTATTGTTGATAAATAAATGCTTTTCCATATATATTCATTTTCTGATTATGTTTTTTATACATTGTTTTTTTTTTATAAATCATCAACACAGTGCAGTCTTTCTCTTGTGAGCTAAGTTGTTTGCAATTCCAACCTCCCCTGTCTTCAGTTTATAGGACTGGAAGTAGCTGTCATGGGGCTAATCTCTGCCACATGGTCATCTTCAGCACCCTACCCCTCCTTCTTTCAGGTCTTGATGTCTGTCAGTCACAGTAGAAGAACCCTCCCTTTCCATCCTTCTCACTGTACAAAGTCATGTTTTATTCAACTTATGTCTCTTGGGTATGAAATATGATCTGCTATGTGTGACCATATGCTCAGGGCTTGTTTGCATATGTACTATCATTAAGTCTCTTTACTTTCCACAGTAATATGAAAATGCCAAAGAGATAACAAAATCGATCCCATATTTTTTCTTTGGCACATTTTTTGGGTTCAGCAACATCAAATTTGCTGGACAGAGAAACATTACATGCTTGAGAATGTTTGGATGTCTAGCTTAATGACAGCATCAGTAAGGGAGGAAGTAACTATATTCTTCTACTTGGGATCCAGTAGTCATTAATATGATTTATAGCTTACAATAAAAATGTAAAGATAGGTTTAATTGGTGATTTTGCGCTGCAAAGCAATGTACATCCTAAGACACATACAATGAAACAGTAGGCAACTACAATCAGACAATCTTGACTATTATAACACTCGGTATTTTTTTAAAATTACCCAAAAAAATGCTAATAAAATATCTCATGTAAATATACTTTCAAATATAAGGCCTATACACTAGACATAGAGGGAAAAAAATATACAAATTGGCTTGATTTTAGGGTATCCTGTATTGCACAAAGTAAGAGTTAAAGGGGTTCTGGCAGCAAAACCCCTTTTTTAGCTGTGCCCCGCATCCTGCCCTGCATCCCTGTACATCCTAACCCATTGAAAGAAAACAGTTAAAAAAAGCAAAGTAAATTTACCTAATCCCATTGTATTTGTTCCCTCCCTTGTTTACCTGTCGTGTGATGGGTCATCTCCCATCAGCTCCTGCGCGCTGACGCTGACCTGGCTGCATCTTACCTGTGACGTCGGAGAGTCAACGACGAGTGCACAAGTACGCCGGGAAGGGGGACGCATCTTCACTCACGGTCGACTCTCCCAGGACGTCAGAGGTTAGACGCATCACTTGTGACGCGTCGACCACTGACCTGGGCGGCAGCACTTGCCATCCAGCAGTAGTAGAAGCAGTGGCGGAAGCTGGAACTTTGCCAGCTTCTGCACTACGAAAGAAAGGCTGCCGAAGGGACATCAGGAGAGCGGCAGGTTCCTGGTGAACGGCCTGGTAAGGCACAGGTGAGTATAATTTTTTTTATTTTTCTGACAGAACCCCTTTAAGCTTAAAAAGGTTATACCAGAATCAACTTTTATCATCCATTCACAAAGTAAGTGATAATAGTCTGATCGGTGGGGTCTTACCATTGGGGGCATCACCAATACAGAGGATGAGGATTCTGTGCCCCCCACCTCCTCACTGCATCCCTTACAGTGATGAGCTTGAATGCAGCAGTGGCCAAGCATGTGCGCTGCCGCTTCATTGAACTCTATAAGACTGACGGAGATAGTCGAGTGCTTATATTTGGCTATCTCTGGCAGTTCCATTGAAATTAGTGAAATGGTAACATAAAAAAAGCGGTGAAAAGAAAAAAGACCCCCGCGCTCCGAGATCAGGAACTCCGTGGCATAAATTAAATGACTTTTATTGCGACGCGTTTCAACGGTACACAGCCGTCTTTCTCAAGCATTACATACATAATAAAATACACACCTTTATATACATAAATTAATCAAACCTTACTCACTACACCCGGCTCGGACGGACGCCGCGTCCCGGCGCCATCTTGAAACCACGTGGAGTGATCCAGTATACAATCCACGTGATGATGAACACGTCATCTATTTCATTTATAAAACAAAACCTTTTCACCACTATTATAATCTCTGTTGAAACCAAATCACATGGTCAAAAATTGATATTACTCCGTAAAGTTATATATCAAACCACATATCATAATTATCAATAGATCAATATCTCTATTGTATTTCAAAATTTCTTATCATAATATACTGTCATGATATAGTTGTAAACAATTGTAGACTCAAACCCTAAAACTATTATATATGAATACATAAAAAAAAAAAAAAAAAAAAAAAAAAAAAAAAACAGTAATAAATAATGTATTTTCAAATAGACCCTCTATATGGAAAATAAATAAATAGATCTAATTATATAAATATAGGTAGCATAATATATCTAAGCAATCATATTTTAGTTATATCCTATAAAAATTATTGAATATGTTATCATTATATAAAATGCTTTATAAAATTAATACAATAAATATAAATATAAATATAATAGATATATATCATTATATAAAATGCTCTATAAAATTGATGTAATAAAAATATAATAGATATATTGACTCCCAACTATTCTATCGATGATAAATCCAATAAAAACAATAAAAAAAAAAAAAAAAAAAAAAAAAAAAAAAAAAAATAAAAAATAAAAAAAAAAAATATAATTTTTTGATTTTATCTATAAAAATATTTTTCTATATATATATAGATATAGATATAAAGATAGAAAAATATTTTTATAGATAAAATCAAAAAATTATATTTTTTTTTTTTATTTTTTATTTATTTTTTTTTTTTTTTTTTTTTTTTTTTTTTTTTTATTGTTTTTATTGGATTTATCATCGATAGAATAGTTGGGAGTCAATATATCTATTATATTTTTATTACATCAATTTTATAGAGCATTTTATATAATGATATATATCTATTATATTTATATTTATATTTATTGTATTAATTTTATAAAGCATTTTATATAATGATAACATATTCAATAATTTTTATAGGATATAACTAAAATATGATTGCTTAGATATATTATGCTACCTATATTTATATAATTAGATCTATTTATTTATTTTCCATATAGAGGGTCTATTTGAAAATACATTATTTATTACTGTTTTTTTTTTTTTTTTTTTTTTTTTTTTTTTATGTATTCATATATAATAGTTTTAGGGTTTGAGTCTACAATTGTTTACAACTATATCATGACAGTATATTATGATAAGAAATTTTGAAATACAATAGAGATATTGATCTATTGATAATTATGATATGTGGTTTGATATATAACTTTACGGAGTAATATCAATTTTTGACCATGTGATTTGGTTTCAACAGAGATTATAATAGTGGTGAAAAGGTTTTGTTTTATAAATGAAATAGATGACGTGTTCATCATCACGTGGATTGTATACTGGATCACTCCACGTGGTTTCAAGATGGCGCCGGGACGCGGCGTCCGTCCGAGCCGGGTGTAGTGAGTAAGGTTTGATTAATTTATGTATATAAAGGTGTGTATTTTATTATGTATGTAATGCTTGAGAAAGACGGCTGTGTACCGTTGAAACGCGTCGCAATAAAAGTCATTTAATTTATGCCACGGAGTTCCTGATCTCGGAGCGCGGGGGTCTTTTTTCTTTTCACCGCTTTGGATATTGGAAGCCTGAAGGCTTTACACCCCGGGACGCTCTCCTGCAGTCACAGGATTGAAGACCAGGATCTTTCTGAAGGCGTACGTGGATATCGGGTGCCGGTGGCTCCTTTAATTAGGAGCGCACTGTGCACCAGGTGAGTTGTGACTCACCAATTTTTATATTTGTTATTTCCTTATATTCTTTGAGGCGCTGAGAATTTATTTTTTCTTTTTTTATGAAATGGTAACATATATGCTTAGCTATCTTTCCATTCCAACTTCTCCTCATTGCAGGGGGTGCAGTAATAGTAAGAGGGGCATGCATGGGAGTGATGAGTTGAGTAGAAATTTTTCATGGCGCTAGTGTCTGTACATTGCTGCTGGCTGTATCAGTCATGGCCTGCTGTGTCCGGCCCCTCTGGGAAGAAGAAAATCCCATAGAGAGAGTAAGTGTATGTATTTTAATTCTAACTGACCTAGGGGAAAAACATACTATTTATACCACTTCCATAACAGTTGGTGATTAAAGTGGTGATAAGCAAGTATTTTTCCCCTAGGGCAATTGGAATTATAATTTGTTATTTAACTTACAATCAGCTTAGGATTCATTTATATAAGATTTGATTTTAGCAAGTGTATGTGTCAGTGTGTATTTGTGTGTGTATGTGTGTCACAGTACGTATATATATTGGTGTATGTGTTACAATGTATATGTGCTTTTGTGTACATACTGTTTGCATCTGTCACGTATCAAGGCATCAAGTCTACGGCCACCAACTTCTCTCACTTCCTCCCACTTGAGGTCACGGTCCCCATCTTACTCCCTCTGTATCCAAAACAAATTTTTAAAACAAGACAGCACTCGGGTATAAAAACAGAGATAAAAGATAAAACCAACTAGGAGGAACAGACTCACCTGGTGTAGATGGCTCCACCTCCTGGCAGGCCACAATACCTGTAGTTTGTGAAGGCATGTAAATAAATACACTTTGTCACCAAAACATCCCAACAGGAGAGTGCAAGGAAGGAATCCAAGACATGGGTGAAGCTCAATGATAAAAGAAATAAAACAGTAACCAATAAAATCCTCTTTCTGAAAGGGTGCTGACACGTATTTAGCCTGCCTCTTTAAGGGCCAGCACTCAAACTCATACGCAACTTTATTGCACCTGCCCTATTTTAGGTACTCTCTTTCATCACAGTGTGTATGAACAATCAGTCTCTATAATGCAAAAGTGTTGTTGTAAAGGCTCCTACACACTTGCATTTTTTTAATGCTGCGATTTTTGAAACGCAATTGTCAATGGGACTTTCTAATGTTAAAAACGCATCGCAAGTTGGTGCTTTGCAATTTTTGTGTGATGCGTTTTTAACATTAGACAGTCCCATTGACAATCACGTTAAAAAAACGCAGCGATATCGCAGCGCTAAAAAAAACGCAAGTGGGTGTTCACCCTAACTGTTTTCCTGGTTTTGATCTGTGCCTGTTTTAACCAGCTCTTCCTTGCTTCTTCAATTACAACCTTGGCTTGTTTATTGGCCAAGTTTAATTTGTCTGTTGCCTGCCCTGACCCTTGCTCAATTGTGTAAGAATTCTTTGTGTCCCAACCTCGATTCTGTTCCATGACTACATCTCTGTCTATTCCCTCCAATACCGTTGACCAAGTTGTGTCAGCTGCCTCTTAACTGAAACACTTTCTGGGTTAATGGTCTTGGGTTCCACATAGTGAAGACTAAACCCTAAATATTGGGGTTGAAGGATGAAAAACAAGAACCCTCAGGTGCAGTCATCTGATTTAGTATTAAAGGGGTTATCCGCTGCCGAAACTGATTTTTTTTTCCCCCATGAATGCTCTGTAGAGGAGAAGCATCACACACTACAGCTTTACCCATAAAAAACGATATTTTCCTCACCTTTTTATTCCTTTTCTTCCCCTTATAAAGCTTGCCTGAAGGATTTTTCAAAAATGGCGCCACTGGGTAGTTCCCATGATGCACTGCTGCCTCCCTCTCCTCAGTGCACGCTCCCGATGACACCGGTCACATGACTGGAGGACCGGCGTCATGCACGCTTCACTGCTTTGAATGGAGCCGGCCGGCCCCATTCAAAGTAATGAGAGAGCAGGGAGAGCAGTGCGATCTGCTCCTACTGCTGTGACAGGTGTAGCAAGAGATTCCTTCATCTCCCCGGCATGTCCCTTCATCACTGGACACTGTGACAACAGTGTCCCAGTGTCCAGTGATGAGGGGACATGCTGGGGAGATGAAGAAATCTCCTGCTACACCTGTCACAGCAGTAGGAGCAGATCATGATCTCTAGCAGCACTTTCAATAGCAGACGATGGTCTGCTATTGAAAGTGAAAGTAGCACCAAGCATGCCCCCCACACACACATACATATGCCCACCCCCCTCATAGGCATCTGACAGCCCGGCCGCTGGCACTACTAGCCCCCCCCCCCCCCATCCCACCCCTTCAGGTTCTTACCTTACCAAGAAGATCCAGCAGCAGCGCGTCCCCTGCAGGCAGACCAGAGCTTCCCAGCCGCTGAAGCTCTACTGCACATGCGCAGTAGAGAGAACAAGCAGAAAGCATGAAGCGCATCCCCGACGTCCCGTCAAGACCTGGAGCCGGCCCGACAAAAAGAACAGAAGACTTGTCGTAACCATGGACGACGGAGGAGCAACACGGGGGGGGGGGGCACCCCTAAAGGTAAGTCAATAACTTCTGTTTGCATCATTTTCCATGCACAATGTATATTACAAAGTGCATTGTATTGGGCAAACAGAAGTAATGAGATGTAATGTTTCTGGCCGGACAACCCCTTTAAGTCAAATTGGTTTAGAGGCACAGTGGATCCACATCTATTGCTTTGATAACAACTGTTATTAAACTATTATCGCAAAATCCCCATCACAAAATGCTGAAATCTATGCTTCTGCTCTATGTGCTTGACATTCTGCACATGCCTACATGATGAAAATGCCAAAGGCCATATGCCTGTCTTTTCTAGAGGTCATCACACCTATTGTATTCATTAAGTGCATTTTGTGCCCTACAGTGTAGATCTTTTTTGAGCTTTCCCTACAGTTTAAAATAACAACTGTGTAGTAAGCTGTATAGAAATTTGGTGCTTATCAATATGATGCACTATGTAAATAGGATGCTTTGGATACTGCCATTGAGAACCATGTATTATATTAACTCAATAACCTATACTGGTAGATATATAGGTAGAAAATGTGAACAACCACTGTTCTTTCATCAGCCATGATGGTCTTTGCTCCAGGATTCCCAAGCTGTTACTCAAAGAAATGGTCTCAGTAGTGTGGCTACTCATGATACACAAGGCCAAAGCACAGTACCAGAGGGTGTGAACAATGATATATCTGGAAAACTAGCAGGGGTCAGGGTAGACAGTATACACTTCAGAACGGTAATCAGGTAATAAGTCAGGGCATGTGGCAGACAGATAGTGAAATCCATTAATGTAGTCATGGTCAAATACAGAAGTCAACCATATTCAGAAGCAGAGGTCTTAACCAGGAGAACACATTGGTGCATAGCAAATGTTCCAATATTCAAAAAGGGGTGCCTCTGCTTAATAAACTTTCACCTACTGTCTCCCAATGGACTTTAATGAAATGTTATCCTACACATTGGGGGTGGTGGTCCTTCCCAGTGCCCTTGTCGTGATGCTAGGGCATGACTATGCATGTAGAATCTTAGAATCATAGAACATGTGGAGATGCATGTGGACATGCATCGGTATGATTACCCATGCTTGCAGAAGGAAATATTGGGCTATTCTCTTACTCCCTTTGTGGGTTCCTGTGCTTTGCAGTAACGAGTTATATTAACTCTTCCCCTCCTCCCTATGTAATAGGATAGCTGTTCTTCCTGCTTCTCTTTTGTTGGGATGCTCTCCCAAGTTTTCGTCCCACTTAACTTTTACAACTGTTGGGTCCTTGTGGGGAAAGAGAACCCATGCTGTACTATGTCCTAAGGTTTAGATGGTTTGGACTTGATGCTGCAGATTCTATTTCAAGATGTGTGCTCAGTTTACTAATTATTTCGGGAGTCTTTCAATTATATGTTATGATATGGTTTAGTTCAGACATGTGGTGGTGTGCTCTGGGATGGAGAAGAGATCCTGCATGGAAATCTCGTCTCTCTTCATGTGACATTATTACTCTACTAGGTAGAGTGATAACTTTTTTTACATTTTACTACTATAAGAGTTTGCTAGGCCTTTAGCCAAGCTTTTTTTACTCTTCTCAATTTCCTTTTTTTTGCTCTCTACTTTTGGTTTCTCTCGCTCTTTCCTAGAATCTTGCTCCTCTTTCTCTGCCTCTCCCTTCTTTCTCTACTCTTTCCTAATCTTGTCTACCCACTCGGCATCCCCCCCTCCTTTTCCCCCTTTTTCCTCTCCTTTTCCTTTTAGTGGAACCTTATATGTAAGGTTCCACTAAATTTTCCTTTTCTCAATTTTGGATGAATCAACATCCTGCAAAAATTCAGACAGATACTGTATCACAAAGATCTCATATTGTCTTCTTGCAGGAGATGCAGCTCCAATCCGGGCATATGGTTGGGTGCCCAGAACTGGACTGGGGTGCCCAGTTCTGGGCATCCTACTTTAAAAAAAGACATAGACAAACTGGAGCAAGTTCAGAGAAAAGTTACCAAGATGGTGAGCAGTTCGCAATTCACGGCCTATGAGGAACAGTTAAAGGATCTGGGAATGTTTAGCTTGCAAAAAAGCAGGCTGAGAGGAGACTTAATAGCTATCTACAAATATCTGAAGGGCTGTCACAGTGCAGAAGGATCTTCCCTATTCATATTAGCACAAGGAAAGACTAGAAGCAATGAATGAAACTGAAAGTGAGGAGACACAAATTAGATATTAGAAAAAACTTTCTGACATTAAGGATGGTCAATGAGTGGAACAGGTTGCCACGAGAGGTGGTGAGTACAGTTGAGCGAGCGTACTCTGCCGAGCTTGATGCTCGTTCGAGTATTCGATGGCACTCATTACTCGAACGAGCATCACGCCGTGTTTGACCCCGCCCTAGTTTTTGGCCCCTCCCCGCTGTGACGTGCCTGTTTTGGCCCCTCCAAGCCGCAACGCAGCACGTGCGTCAACGGCAAATTTATGGGCTGGCAGGCAGGGAGGGGGAGAGAGAGAAAGAGAGAGAAACACACGAACCAAAAAAAAAGCTTGGCACCCGGCGGCCCACATACAAAAATGCTCATGTCTCCCATTGTAGTCAATGGAGTACGTTACTCGAGTAGAGCTCTCAAATTTTATGAAAAGCTTGACTCGAATAATGAGGAGCCAAGCATTTGTGTGCTCACTCATTTCTAGTGGTGAGTTCTCCTTTAATGGAAGTGTTCAAACAGAGGCTGGACAGATATCTGTCTGGGATGATTTAGCAAATTCTGCACTGAGCTGGGGGTTGGACCAGATCGCCCTGGAGGTCCCTTCCAACTATGCCATTCTATGATTCTATGATATCCCCACTATTCATTACAGATACTACAACACATGGTTCAATAGCACAAATCCTTTGGCAAAGTCCTGAGGAATCTCGATTTCTATCTATAAGATGATCTATCATGAGTTATTGGACACCCCTTTTGATTCTGAGTGTAGGCTCATTTTCTTTAAAGTGACCCTCTGATTCTTGACAAATAAAAATAGCTACACTGCTTCGCTGACTACCTAATGCACACTGTACATTAGTATGCATTATTAGTCTTAGACACTATATGCTGTTTTGATTGACCAGTGCTGCCCACACATAACTTTCTGGCATTTGGTCCCTTAAATAATTTTAATGTCACCCTTAATAAAACAGAATTGGTAAAAGTGTCCCTCCATGCTAAAGAAGTTCACCACTTAGCTGGTCAGTTTGCCTTTAAATGGAAGACATCTTCTATCCAGTACTCGGTAGTGCACACTTTTGTGAACTTATCTCAGTTATTCCAGATGAATTATGCCCCCTTGATGGGGCGGAAAATACAGGACCTGAGCAAATATTCTAGAAAACATTTGTGACCCTATGCTTCTTTTATCTCCTCCAAATGCTCCCCTTAAAACGCCCTGATGAGTTCTTTAAACAGATAAAGACAGTGTTCTGTAAATTTGTCTGGGGGGAAGGAGTAGAGTTAGTTATTGGGTCATGTCTCGTCCAAAATCCCGAGGAGGTGCTAGGATGTCTGATCTTCAACACACCTGATTTTCTTACTAGACTGATTTATTGGCACTATCAGTCACAATCCAAGCAGTGGGTAGGTTTGGAAGCAGACTTGATATGGCCCCCTATCTAAACACTGCCAAAGCTGCTTCCCAAGGACAGACACTGTACTGAATTTTCTCTGCTCTTGCTTACACATTTGGAATGGTCTTGTCACTAGAGGTGATCTCTCAGTGTGGAAAGATGCCCTAGCTTCGCTCTTCCACAACCCAGCCTTTTTCCCAAAACAAAATAAACACACCTTTTTATGATAGGAAATGTCTGATGCTGTTGGACTGGGTGAATTAGATGGTGGTGCTACTTTACCATCCAGATGTGTATCTCACCTGGTTGAAGTACCTACAGTTGGCTTCTTTACTAAAATCCAAATGAGGGACTCACCAACTGAAGACCCCCTTAACTAGACAAATGAGTTATTTTTACAAAAGTGTCCCCCAGCTCGTAGCTTTGCAAAAATGTACAGAATCCTAATTGTAAATCTTTCTTTGGGGAACCCATCCTTTGCTTTGTCATGCGAGAGCTGTCTCTTTCAACCCCTGAATCTGACTGGGGAAAGGCATTTATACTATTGGATAAGATACTCTTATCCAATAGTATAAATGTAGCTGAAGAGAAAAACTACAAAGTGCACACTATACAACTTCATCCATTGCATTTCTCAACAGTCTCTAATGCCTGTTGGTATTGCAATCCTGTGATGGGGACCATGCTTCACATATGATCAGAGTGGCCTTTTTGGAATGAGATATACATAATGTATTAATAGGTGGCTCACCAATCAGTGCAACTGTGCAACTGGCCTTACTTTCTATTATTTCGGGAAAGAATTTCTTCTGTGGAAAAGGAAATCTTACATCACTTTCTAGCTCTTACATGGGCAGTAATCCCTAGACACTGGCAAAGCACACAAACTCCATCAATCGTGGAATTTGTCCAGAAAATGGACAATTTAATACGTATGGAGGAATTTGTGACTGAAGATTCCCCTGATCCCAGCAGAAGCTTGAAAATGTGGGTCTCTGATTCTCTTTTCTAAAGCAGATCTTTACTGTCTGACAAGCCATCTACCCATTGTGGATGGAAGGATAAACTATTACTACATGGACCATACGATTCTGAATCATACATGAATACGGTACTCCTCATGATGTTTGTTCTTCTCTGTGTTTTTGTTTGCGTTGTTCTTTATTTATGAAACATCAGTCAAAAAACCAATTAAACAGAAATGGACAATACCAATATTCGCATTTATACTATGATTTTTAAAAATATTCTCATAATTTGAAGATCAACAGTCTATCGGTGCATTTTATTAGGATTAAGGAAGTATTTCTAGATGAACAGTTATTAAGCATGCATGAACATGTATAGTCAATTGAAACAGTGAACTTAAGGAGTCTATTTATAGTACCAAAGGAGCAATAAAATTAAAACATCCTGTGCTGCTCGAAGAAATTAATAAATCCCAGCTATTGAGATATTGAATATTAAATATTATATAAACATGTGTACATACTTTCAAGTAAAAAGCCATTTCACAGAACTCTACTTTGGCTCTAAATTAATCTTTGCAGACTTCATATATGGTAGTCACTTAAGTGGACACACCACCCACTAAATAAAATAATGTTTCTTTTGTGCATGGTGCTAGTTAAAATGACCCTTTTGATGTATGACCTTTTCTAAATATATGTATATGTGAAAGTCATCTGGTCCTTTAAGCTGGAGTGCTTACTTATTCTTTTACAACCCGGCAGAGAATAAAACTAATAAGTATTTCTATTTCTTTAAAGATTGATTTATTATCATTAAAAAACACACTTTTTCATTTGGAAAGCCATTTGCTGCGTTTTGATTGCATATAAACAGCAGCTAAGGGTTAGTCTGGACCTTAACTCTCATTATTGCTTGCAGTCGTGTCCTGGGATTCTTAAGTCTATACTGATTACCAACAAATGCACCTTTAAGATTAGCAGAAGTTGTCTAGGGAGTAATGGAGCCAAGGTAATCTGAGGCAATCCTGTGACGCCTCAGGTAATAAAATGAAGTATGACAATCAAATTGTCTTTGTTGATATTATTATGGCAAATATGGTAAGCGTCACCATCACAACAAGATATGAGTACGAGAAATATCTAAAAATACAGACAGGATTTCAGCCTGTGTTGTCTTTTCTCACTAACCAATTTATTTAAAAGTAATTACTTTCCTTTAAGACTGCGTTACTGACTTAAAAACTCCATCTATTATTTATGATGTGAAGGACGCCATGGAATTCAGTTGCCTTTTGTGAATGGCCCTTTGTACAGACTGCTATAATTTTGAAAGAAAAGTAGAAATCATCAAAGTAAAGCTAATCATTAGTTCTAGGAAATTGAAATGTACCAATGCTATTTAACCTACACATAGGGGGACCATTTGTGAAAAGTGTTCCACAAGCAACATACTAAACAAATGAGGTGGTGATTCAGCAACCAATCCGTTTTTAGCTGTCAGCATAGCTTGGACAATAAAAGAAAATATTTCATAGGCTGAAATATTTGTATCGCCATTTTTAAAATGATCTGCTGAACAGTTTTTGCAAATGCCCACTGCTATTTATACAATTACAATAGTATTAAATTTTAGGAACGTGCATTAAATATGTTTGTATTTAGATGTTTATTGGCTACAGGAATCTATAACATTTACACAAATGAGCTTAAATTGTATCATAAAAAAGTACAAAATGTTGCAGTTTAATGCAAAATTGCACAAAGGTACTTATGCCTATAAAGTGACATTTTTACAGCATAACAGTTGTCTTCTTTCAGAAAATATTTTGGTGTTATACCATGATTTTTTTTTTACTTTAGAATTTTTTTTAAAAATGTAAATAAAATAAAAATATTTTGAAAATTCTAGTAATCAAAGGATTAATTTTCCATAAAAAAATAATGGAAATTGCAATATTAAAAAAGTGGCACAACATAATGCCATAATCAGTGAAAACATATGGTAATACAGAGAATAAGGTAATGAGAAATGTGCTCACCTAACTTCAGTGAGATGTGCTCATGATAGGTACAACTCTGTTGGACAGTAAGATATATAATATCAGCTGCTGCTCATTCCATGGAGGTGCATTATCACCATAGGTACCATCCATGGAGACCACCTAAAATTTGAGACTGTTAAGCACGACTGATGGAGACTAAACTTGAGTATTCGAGAAGTGAATAATAAAGGTTGTTTTATTATTAGCTGCACGACAATATGTTTTAGCATTGTACTGATGTCTACATCAGGTCAATTACAAGACACAGCAAACATATTGCGCATTTTGAAAACCTGTCAAGTAGCGTGAAATCTCAGGTCAGAGTGATGTCAACAAGGGTTAGCTATCATATTACCTGATCGCCCAGCATCAATATAAAATATAAAAACATTTTAAAATAGATATTTTATATATGAGAATACAATTTAAATGTATGAATAGACCAAAAGAACAGTTATGAGCAATAGTAAAAAAAACAACAATGTGAATAAACAGTCCATTTATTAATTGCCAAAATTGTGATCTGCAATAATCAGAGCTATAAGGCTAATTGCATTAAAGAATAGTGATTTGCATACACAAAAATAAAAAATGAACAAGGACTGAAACCAACAGCTGGCATGTTTGAACGGCTAGTAGTTGCTAGGCAACCATGTTATTAGGCTGACAACTACGGAAGCCACTTGGGGTGAAAAAAAGGAAATATTGCAAAGTAGTATATAAGCACAGCAACAAAAGGTGTTGGGTCAGTAGGAAAATATGGAAACTAGAGATTTATGAAATGCTATAAGGGTAAAGGATAA